>NW_025110179.1:40286-170144 GCF_011392965.1 Frieseomelitta varia | reverse complement strand
ACAGTGTTTGGTACCGACGTGGGAGGTACAATGATCGCATTCCATTTATCGTTATCTGATTGCTGGATCTTATTACAATCAACGTTGGTCATATTACTAGCTGGCTAGTTATGGTTATTCGATCGCTAACCGGAAATAGAAATGATAAGGGCCTTGGTCACCACCCATTCTAGCGGTGTTCCGCACTTTGCTTAACATCGAAGATCGTTAGACTTTGACTCTAGGCGCACAACTACTTGCAGCTTGCACGAGTCGATGTTCGAAACTTGTACTCGAGGGACTATAAGCCGCTACATTAGCTAAATAAACCGGTATCTCTGAAGATTAGATGTAATGAAAATAGCCTTTGTTATCTTTCGTCCACAAATCAAAGTATTTATTGTCTATGTACAGAGCGTGTTAATTTACGTGTAGTAATAACAGAATATAATTTTATCGTAATACACAGCGCTTCGGCTAATTTTATTAAAAGATTTAATTCGGTTCAGCACCGTGTATATATTTTGCCCATACAATTTCGTGTTGTTGTTTGCGACGTTAGCAAACGAATATTGTTAGTCATAACATTTTTATTTTTCTTTTTTTACAAACTCTTTGTTAAATATATATCAATTTAGCAAAGATTTAACAGAGTTACGAGAAATATTTTCGGTTTAAACAGAAATATACTCATTTAGACGTCCGTACGAGTAAGTAACCTTACGAGATAACAATGAAGAAAAGACAGATAGCTAGGAATTATATATATATATATATATTAACAGTCGTATTAAGATAAAAATATCATGTCATTTAGGTTAATCACGATCTGTTGTGTACGTATCGTACAATATAGTATAAAATTTCAAAGAAAAGTCATTAGGAAAATAATATCGAGTTGAAAGTGATTAAGATATTTTTTTTTTTGAGATAATGACTTATTTGCTGAGTATTTGTGTCTTGTTTATCTAGAGATTAAGTTATAATTTGTAGTACACTACGCATGATGATATTACACACACATACATTTATAAATATGTAGATAAAAAAAACTATCAAGAGTATTTTACGTTTCAACGGATAAATTAATTCTATAATCGTTAATCAAAGTAATATGTTTCTGTTGCAGTTTGACCAAAGGGCCATTTTACAATAAGAGATTAAGTAAGTCAAGAAAAAGAGAAAAATTTTTTTCGTCCGATCCGTCGTTTTCGAAAAGATCAACTCTGATGTTTCATCTAGCACTATGTATATTTAAGTAAGACTTGACTTGCCAGACTTATCTCGTAGTAAATTAATATTACTGACATTGCACGTCTCTGCAAATATTTCCAATGTCACGGAAATGCGTTGGAATTTTATCAGTTTGAAAATACTGTTGCATAATAATGCAACCCATAACGTTCATGTACACACAGTTGTGCCCTTTTTATTCCTGCGAAAACTGTGCAACAGATGGTGCTCTGCTAGTTTATCGCGTCAAATACAGAAACAATCTTTCCTTTTAATTGTAATTTCATAAATAATTTGACGTGACTTTGCAAATAAAATTTCAGATAAGAAAAAGACTAAAGCTAGATAAGACTAAACAAAATTTTACTTCTTCTTTTTCGATCTATTTTTTTCTGGTAGAATTACCCTGTATCATCAGTTACGAACCATCCTGTATAACTAATTATTGAAATTATCGAAATTGAAGCACGGCGATATTAGAAATTAGAAAGAAAATAATTCGATTATTCGTATGATATTTGCAATACATATGATCGAAAAAAAGAGAAAGAGAGAAAGAGAGAGAAAGAAAGAGAGCGGAAGAGAGCAAAGAAACAGAAAAACCACACGAGCGAAATCTGATGGGAGAAGGAGATGAAAAAGAGAGGAGGTGGAAGAGATGTCACATTCATTTTTGCTTTTAGCCACCGCCTTTTCCACTAACAGGACAGTATACTGCTTGAATCCACCCTCACGATCTTCAATTCACTAATTCTGGCCAAAAGCCTTGACCCTGTTAATTCGATCGCCAACCTCTGCTCTCGAGTCTCTTCCTCCGCGCGGTCTACACGTGACTAAAGTGAATTACATTAGAGGGGTGAGGATAGTTTTATAATATGAGTCAAGCTGCCTGATATTTCCTAAAGTGGCGATTATAGTGGAGCGGCGTGGAGAACTGTGAGTAGAGATGGAGTTCCTCACGGCTCTCCTCGCCGCTCCATTATAACCGCCAGTTCAGGCATCGACCATTCATTGTCTGGCTGGAAGAGGTGAAAGGGGGAGGGGACTTTTAACAATATCCAACGTTCTTTCAAAGATATCGTGCGACGCGTAATCCTCTCACTGTCAGATTCGTCAAATTTGTTGATCGTTTACGAAAATAATCGTGTTTTGCGTCGTCCGTTTCCTACTTTGACCAATCTCGTCGCTATTATTAATTACGTATCTAGTTAATACCGTTAACTTTACTTGGCTGTTGTTAATAGTGTGCGATTTGGATTGATCTTCGGAGGAATTCGTGGTACATACTGAACGCGCGTAGGCACGGCTACGCTCTGCGGTCACTTGTAACTTGTATAATATATTATACAGACATTTTATTATGACGTCACTCTGTTGCTATCTATGGTATCACACCGTAGACACTTGCACAATGTAATTGTAACGTGATTGTAGTTGACGATCATTATCTAAAAAAATCGATCAAGCGTCATTTCTCGTCTAAGAGGTTCCCACGTTCAATTGTTTTTTGAAGAAAAGAAAAGGAATCAGTTATAATTAAACTGCGTATATATTTACACTTTCAATGAAAGCGACTACAATAGTACAGTAGCTGAATCATTCTGATAGCATGCAATTACTCGTATTTAAAAAAAAAAGAAAATAATTTAATATACAAGGCATATCGGCTGTCTTTTATTTTCGTTTTTATCGCGATGCATGATTTAGTTATCATTATTGACGTAACAGTCACTCCGCAACGCTGTATCAGTAAATAGAACGATCGTTTTAAAATAAGATTCGAAACAACTTCGAATCAAAGATTCACCGTCACGTCAAATAGACGTACGATTTCAGATTTTTAATTGTTTCGTGACATTATATACTCACAGTCGTTTATACATACATAATTGTCTCGCCTCTACAAGAAAAACAAATTACAAATTCAAATTGACGATTCCAAGAAAACTGGATGTCAAATGAATGAGCGTATTATCATAATTTTTTTGAACCATGACCAAAAGAAAAGAAAAAGAAGAAGAAAAAAATAGATCAATTGAGTGACGCGTTACGAGCGAACAGCTGACAGTGTGATCGCTTCTGTATGTTTATATGTTCTGTACACAGGCGCTCTCTCATTCAGGAACATTCACAAGGTCGCACATATTTACCACTGGTCGATCACACAGCAGAACATATTATACCTACCGCGGGTACGGTGTTACGTGCTGGACATGCAGATGTTTATATATCCTACGCGAATGATAACTGAGATGGACATGTGACCGGAAATATACGCCACGATTTAATGCTTTCTTTTCCACATCTTCTTCAATTTCTGTTGTTCTGTTGAAGATGAAACGCGAACAGATCGTCGAGAACGATTGTTTTCTTTCCTTTTCCCTCATTCGTTCATTTCAAAGACTGGTTCATCTCGATGATTTTTGAATATTAATATTATAAATAAGTTTCTCATGACGTATGTCGAGCCTAGCTTCCGAAATGATTTACAAAGCACTGCCATTACGTTAGTATGATACGTTATTACATATCATATACATCGTGCATAAAAAAACAAGAGATAGATTACATCAAGCCGAATATACACATACTAACGTATACGTTGCTATAAACGCACGATTGTAGGCGAAATTCACTATAGTGGTGCCAACAGAATTTTCTTTACGAATTTTTCGAAAACTAGAAAACAAGAAAAGGTTGGAAGGACACACGCGCATAATTCAGTGCCGAAATAAAACAATAGGTCAGAAAAATCACCAGTAAAGATTGGAAAGTATCTTATGGATAAATAAAAAGAAAAGAAAAGAAACTTCTTGTCGTTAATATCCAGGAAGAACGACCGTACATAGATAATGTTCAAAAGCAGTAGGCGGATGTTGTTTGTTTCAAAATTTTTTAAATTTATAGAGAATACGACATATTGTTATCTTCTTCTGGGAACGATAGCGATTAGATACGATGATTAAATGGAGATAATGATCATATGATTATTTTTCTAATTTAGTCCAAAGTCAGTATATTTATTTCAAATAGTCATTTTATTTTACTGTAACAAGTCTACATCCAACACGTATACATATTTCTCGTAACAAAGAATATATTAAATTTTCGTAAAAACGTTTAAAAAGAAGAAATCTATGGAAGATTATTATCTTATTTTAATACAAAAATATTTTTCTTCTTGACTAGAAAATTCACAGCTATTTCCAATATACTCTACGAGACTAGATCGTAGGAATCGATGGAAAATTCTTTGATAATATCGTGTGAAATCGTGAGAATTAACAATTTCCCTGGCGGGACAGAGATCAGCAAAAAAAAAAAAAAAAGAAAAAAGATCTAAATCCTATCTTGTTTTTGAAAACGCAAATGAAGAATGCGCAAATAATCGTTTGTAACTTGTGCATTTAAAATAAATTGAAGAAATTGAATAAATATCCGAAATATTTCCAGCAGAAAACCATTTTTGCACATACGCGTAATTCGTACATTTTACGAGCTAGAACGAGAGATTCTCGTTTTCAATTCATTTCCTTCTATAAAATTCCTATATATTGCAACTGCATTACATTTTACATGTATCACATTTCATTACAGCATATGTAAAAATATTTTTAAAAAAATCAGTCATAAACGTTGCTGCCACAAAGAAATGTATCCTTAAACAGACGAAAAAGTTGCAGCAACGTTTATTGCAAGTATCGTGTGTGGTGGAACATAAATTAATTGTCGGGATGTCCGTCGGAAATCTTCTCGATGAGCTCCTTCGGCTCCGCTTTCTTTGCGATTCTCGGCTGGATTTTCAGCCAGAAGCCATTCTCCGGGATCATGGCGAAACCTTTCCGGTCCAGTTTTAATGGTATGGAGGACTTGGCGCATGGTGTGAGGTCGCACTTGGCGAAAACGAAGAAGAGCAATACTTTCGCTTCTAATAGAGCGAACCTGTTGCCGATGCACATCCTGGGGCCCACTCCAAACGAGAGGAACGAAAGGGAGTTGACCATCTGTTTCGGATCGTCGTAGAACCTATCGGGATTGAATTTCTTCGGCTCCGGGTAGTATTGCGGATCGTGTTGAATACCATAGATCGGTATCCACACGTTGTCGTCTCGCTGAACGACGTACGGCTTTGCTCCCGGCACGCGTGGCGGCAATTCGAATGGTTTCGCGCAGACTCTGTCGCTACCGACGATCGCTGGATACATCCGAAGACTTTCGAGGATGACAGCCTCCAAGTACTTCATGCCGTTAATAGCTTCGTACGTGACTTGGCCTTTACAATCCTCCAAAACCTGGTCGATCTCTTCTTGCAATCTTTTCTGTACCTGGTCGTTGATGCCAGCCTCGTAAGCGGCGAAACACATGAGAGTGGCGGTGCTCTCGAATCCACCGAAGAAGAAGACGAACGCCTGGGCCACTATGTCATCGACGGACAACTCTTTGCCTGGCCCCAATTTCCCTCTGGTGTCCATTATCAGTTGAAGCATATCCGGACGAACGATACCGTTCTCGTCCCGCGCCTTCATCGTGCTGACTACCAACTCCTTGAAAAAGTCGACGATCTTCTGTCTGATCAGCCTGATGCCGAATAATCGACATAACAATGGAGACATTCTCGCCGCGAAAAACCTGAGGGCCTGCACTCTTCCTCCAAAATTGGTTGTCTCTCTGCCGTACACGTAGAACGTGTTTGCCGGATTCTTCATCGAGTTGACGTCAATGCCGAATGCGCAAGTAGCGATCACGTCATTGGTATATTTTGTGAACGCGTCTTTCAATTCCAAGGTCGACTGGTCGGCGGGCAACGAAGCGAAATAATCGCCGTACTTTTTGGCACAGTCGCGCATCAACACGAACATGGACTTCATCTTGCTGGACGTGAAGGCCGGTGTCAACATGTTTCGTACTTCTTTCCATCTTTCGTCGCACAGGGAAAACAGATTCTTCGAGAAGAGAGGCTCCAGGTCCGGGTCGAAAGCCATTCTGTGGTTTGGAAAGTGATCGAAATTCTTCACGGTGATAGATTTGATCAGGTCGAGATCTCGAATCACGAGTATGGGCCTTCCGAACTCGAAAAAACCGATGTACTTTGACTCAGGATCCAAATTGTACAGCTTTTCTACGCCCTCGGCAAATGACAGTCGTTGAAAGAACACTTCCCACATGCTTCCCAAAAACGGTATCGGTTTGGCGTACGGAATCCCACGTTTCTTGAAAAAGTCGAAGTTACGTGTGGCTCGATAGTAGACCACCGCTAGCACGGCCAACACAGCCGCGATTATCGGCCACCAACCCATTTTCAAATCCGTTATTCTGCTCTTGTAGCAGGTATTCAGCACCTGTCGGTAACGATGTTGTTCACTATCCAGAAAGTATCATCGAGAGACTGGATAATCACAGAAACCGATCACCGACTACTTTCGATCCGTTATAAGTAGAACGTTCAGCAGCGGCAGCGGACACTCCCGCGCCAATGTGCTCGCGATGACTGAAGACGCAGTTCGACGGCGATCGTGTTTAATGCATCACGTCACGTTTGTGCTGCTGCCGATTTAACGTACGATGAAACAGTTGAACTACTCGAGTGATGATCGTACAGTGGTATTTTTTGCGCTAGAAAACGAGTTATAGATAATGCTGGTACTCTGACAGC
This sequence comes from Frieseomelitta varia, assembly GCF_011392965.1. Lineage (NCBI taxonomy): Eukaryota > Metazoa > Arthropoda > Insecta > Hymenoptera > Apidae > Frieseomelitta > Frieseomelitta varia. The sequence goes on along the minus strand of NW_025110179.1, from coordinate 163,279 downwards.
CATCTAATCACGTCACTATCTCTTCCGATTTAATGTCTTATTAACGTGTGTACACACGTACATTTTCACGTACGTATTCAGGAAATGTCCTGTGTTTGCAGACATGCTAGGATAATCAAAACGATCGCGGTAAAAAAATTGCTTATTATTCTCGGCTATTGCGCGATATTTTCTGCTTTATTTAAAATTTTCCTGGTTTTCTTCTTTCAATGAATTATCATATAACGTGATGTATGTGAAATCTTACAGACGAAATAACACGAAAATTTACCACGAAATAATTAAACGATTTTTCCGCGAAAGACATACAATAATCATAATAAATAAACGCAAATTTAGTAATTGGTCACTGTTTAAGAAGCTCACAAAAACATTTTCTTAATAGATCTTTATGATTTTCTTTTGTACGATAGAACTATTTCTACGTGCTATTGTGAATAAGAAAATATTAGGATACGATGTCGGAAAAAGATTAATGTTTCTTGAAATGTATCAAATTTTATACAGAATGATTTATACGTATATGTTTATATAAATATTTATGACAAATTTCATTGCTATCTCTTTTATGAGTCAAGAGTTACTAAAAAATGTCGCGAAAATTATCGATCCGACCCATTGTGTTACGATAGTCGTAGCGACGAGAATAGCGAAGTCCGAAACGGACTTTCTTTGTTCAACTAACCTAGCATCGTGCATCGGTAACAGTTGTTTCTGATGTCGATTCACCGATGCCGAGCTACACACATTGCAATGTGCAACTTACGAGTCGATGCATGCTTCGCAACATGTTTCAACATGTGTGGGGGCCTTTAGGATTTCCCGTCGGCATAAAAAAATGAGCCACTGTCTTTGACGAAATAGATTTAAAGATAAGATAAAAAATTTCTTCATGTATTCTGAATCGTCTCTGTTCAAGAAAATTATATAACGTAATTTCGTATCGCGATTATTTCGCAATGTGCCAGAAAATCCCCCGACTAACAATGACACGATATTGTAATCACTGATTATAATTAACTGAACCGTCAGTAATTTACAGACTTCGCAAGTAGCCTACATGTTATGTTTGTATTTGTTAGTACATCGCTTGCTTGCGATAAAAACAATTGAAAGATGTAAGTATTGTTCTTCACAGGTAAAAAGTAGACGAGAAAACCGGAAATATATATATTTGTATTTCGTACAAATGGAATATCCTTACCACTGAATGAAAAATGAACTAAGAAGTACGATTGTAGTATGTACTGCGCTGGTTTGTACGATGTCGATACAATCATGAAGAAATAAAATTCCAGGAGTCTATAATATTCTTATAACCAAAAAAGTTCATTCTCTTTGACAATTGAAACACTTTGTTTGACTGTGGTCGTAGCTTTGCACATTTCGCAGAAAAATATTGATACCGTTGCGTGATACAGCTTGTAAATTACGTACAAGAGGAGAATGATTATCGATTATTATAGACGGAACAGTAAATGTATTTTTTAGAAGAAACTTTCACCCTGTATTTTCATGCAGTTTTCACACACATTATGTCACATTTTATAAAAAAAGTTGTCTTTACAGCACAGAGGAAAATGTTAATCAGGTGCTCTCGCTTATTTCTAAGCCTTATGGTAATCTATGTGCAACTTGAAAATTATAGGTGGAATAGTATGCGTACATACTATACGTATTATACATACGTATGTATACGTTGTAGGAGTCTATGACAGCAGATGGTGTTGACCCATTGCACAAAATTGAAGGGATTATGAATCAATATATGTATAAAGACATTTAAAAGAAAATTTACCAAATTGTATATATGTATAAAGACATTTAAAAGAAAATTTACCAAATTGTATGCAAGATGTAGAAGAAATCAATAAAAATAGTCTCGGTTTAGCCGTTGTACCGTACCAAACGTCCGATACAGTCTCGCTTACGAGTTACAATATTATTATAGTATTAGCGTTAGTGAAAACAAACGCCAATTTCGTACTTCAACTCAAAAGAATACCACAAGAATGAATACACCGACTAACCAACACCAACTTGCGGGAACCTCTGAGTACAGGGTTTCCCAATTTTCTAACCAAAAACAACTCCATTAAATCGTACTCCCACGCAGCACAACTCGATGCATCACCTACAAAAGACCAAGCTATCATCATTCACGCAATAGACGACACAAGCCTCCAAGACTATGCTCTTGCAATAGAGAAACTAATCGGCCCCAAATCAATAAGGTACATCTCCAAAATCTCAAACAATCGAATTTGCGCATATCTTGATAAAAAAGAAACTGTGCTACACCTAACAAATCTGCATAAAACAATAACGGTTAACAACAATGTGCTAAACTAAGACCAATGTTAACTCCGGCCCAAAGAGTAATTCTATCAAACGTCGCCCCGGTCATACTCAACTCAGAATTTTTTTTGAAAAATTTTTCAAAAAAAAAACAACATCAAGCTATGCTCCGGAATAACAACCCTGAAAGCAGGAATACGCCCACATCCTCAGTTTCAGAAGACAGGCATACATTGATCCCGATGACATTGGAAAAATCCTATCCACCTTCCTAATAACTTTTGAAGATACATCTTACCGTATTTTCACCTCCATCGACAGCCTTCTCTGCTTCTGATGTAAACAAGAAGGTTACTTAGCGAAAGATTGCCCGCAAACCCAAAATTCAAACACAACCGATACGATAATCCCAAATACAAATACAACGATTCCCACACCAACTCAATCCAACAAACTTCCAGTAAAGAAGATTCCCATCACTACAGAGACAAACATCGACAATCCTAAACAAACAACGAATAAATTACCAACAGAGCAACCACCAATCCTTTTCAGTTCCAAAAGACCACTGTCACAATCATCAGCTGACGACAAACCGGATTATGTTAGCTTAGACTCCATGCTTCCACCAATCAATTCACATAAAAAAAAAAATCGCAATAACCAAACTAATACTATTTCCTCTCCAATCTCCAGTTTTCAATTCCGCCATACTAGAGGAAATGTTAGTCCCAGAAAAAGAAATAATAAATAAAAAAATCCTTCACACTCCCAGATCCTCCAGGACACCTTCAGATCAGCACACCCATTGGAAATCGCAAGAAACTACACTACAAAATAACATTCCGACCCTTGTTCAAGCTCTTGAAGAAATTTACGAAAGAAGCATAAAAAACAGAATACATCGACTCTGCAAAAAGCTCACCAAACCGACTGACACACTTGAATTGTCATTTAGCTGCTCATCTGAATCTGACATCGAATTTTCATAACAGCCGTAATCGCAGCAAAATCCAAATCCAAAGTCCCTCCAAATAAATTATGAAAACAATAATACATTGGAACATAAACGGTTACTATACCTATTACGAACAACTTCAAATTCTCATAAATATTTCAGCCCTGATATCTGCCTTCAAGAAACAAATTTTAAAAAAAATCACCAGCCTACACATTTCAACACTTTCGTTAGAAACCGGATAAACGCCAGCGGAGGAGTGGCCATTGTAATTTCAGACAAATATGATTCTACTGAAATTAAATTCAAACTTAGAAGCTGTCGCAATATCTATCATTTCCAAAAAGAATCCACATCTACAATATCTACATTCTTAATAGCCTCTCCCTTGATTTACAAGACCTTGAAGATTCAATAGCTCAACTTCCAGCTCCACTGATCCTGTCCGGTGACTTTAACAGCCATCATGCTCTCTAGGGATCGACTAAAACTGACAGAAGAGGAAAGCCTATTGAAAATCTACTTAACAACCAAGATTTAATCTTGCTGTACACAGGTTCCCCAACGCACTTCAGCATTAGGAACGGCACATCAAGTGCAATAGATCTAACCTTTTCCAGTCCACAGATAGCTCAACACCTAAAATGGGATACTTTAAAAGAACTATACGATAGCGATCATTTTCCCATAAAAATCACCTATGGAGACAATAGTACAACAACTCAAAATTACCTCCAACCAAAATGGCATATAAAAAAAGAAACAAACTGACCAGTATACCAAGAAAACATAATGCTTCAACTCACCGAGAAAGAAACAGAACCTGAACTCGACCCAGCCCGGATTAACGAAACAATAAACAATTTTCAATCATAACTTCAGCCGCAAACAAATCCTTTGGAATTCCCAGACTGCAAAAAATCAGGAAAAGACCGATACCGTGTTGGTGCGAAGAATGCAAAATTGCCATGCAAGAGAGTCATCACGTTTTCAAGCAGAAAAACATTCCACAGACGAAAACCTAACCGAGTTCAAAGGAAACGCGCCAACTTCCGTAGAATAGTTAAAGAAAATAAAAAACAATCATGGAGAAACTACATATCATCAATAAATCCACAAACACCAACATCTGCAGTATGGAAAAAAATCAAGTGCATAAATGGATCCAAATCCTCTTCAATTCCTGGAATCTGATGATGGTGAAACCGTAACTCAAGTCCACGACATTGCTAAAAAATTCCACACATTAGCTGAAAAATTCCAAGAAAATTCAAATAATATAAACTCATCACATCCTACAATAATCTACAATAATATATATAACCATGATCTGATTCACAATGATAACAACTCATTACTAAATTCACCTTTAATACTCAAAGAAATAAGCTCCATCCTTACATCAACAAAAAACTCCGCCTCAGGACCAGATCCTGTCCCCAACTCACTATTGCAAAAATGCTCCCAGAAACTGGAATAAATAACCTGTTAAAAATCTTCAACTGTATACGGATCCATAAAGTTTTGCTTTTTGCCCGAAAATTGGCAATAGCAATTCCAATCCCTATAACCAAACAAATGCACTAGCCTTAACAATTATCGCCCAATTGAATTACCTGATACCATGTGCAAACGACTAGAAGAAATCGTAAACCGTAGGCTTAAATGGTACCTTGAAGTAAAAAAACTTCTTAACCCAAACCAATATGGTTTCCGACACTACCGTTCAACCACAGACGTCCTAACGAACTTGGAAACAAATATCTACGACGCTTTCCTCAACGAAGAATACATAGCCGTAGTATGCCTCGATATTGAAAAAGCCTTCGAAACAATCTCGAGAACCAAAATTATTAATTCCCTCATCGAGTAAATGGCAATATGCTATCTTTCATAACCAACTTCCTATCCAATAGATCAATCCAAATAGATCTCTGTCACAACCAGTTGCAATCAAAAACGGAGTCCCACAAAGATCAGTAATGAGCGCCACACTATTTTTAATAGAAATCAACGACATCATCATCAACCTCAAGCCACCAATAAAAATCTAGCTATTTGCAGATGACATAACAATCACATGTAGCGGGAAAAATATGAGCTCTATTAACGAACATTTACAAACAGCCATCAATACCCTTCAGAATTGGTCAAAACAACAAGCTTAAAATTTTCTCCCAAAAAACGCTAGGCATCCTATTCACTAGGAAAACCAAACTCAATCCCCCACCTAAACTATATCTGAGTAATCTTGAAATAAAGTTCATTGACACCATCAAAAGGCCTTATTTTCGACAAGAAATTATCTTGGGCGCCATATCTAAAAATCTTAAAAGAGTCCTGTACAAAAAGACTTAACATTATAAAAACCTTTTCCAATAATAACTAGGGAACGGATAAAGACACTCTTCTAGAAACATACAGAGCGCTAATTAGATCCAAATTAGATTACGGCTCTACCGTTTATAACTCAGCCAAAAGCTCCACCAAAAATAATAGATCCAATCTCCCACACAGCTCTTAGACTAACCACAGGTGCATACCGAACATGCTCCATAAACAGCCTACTATTTGAAGCCAAAGAAATGGCACTTGAATCCAGAAGGAAGTTCCTAACTTTTAAATACACACTAAAAGTCTCATCCACTCCAAATAATCCTATAACAACATCTTCTCCAATAGATACAAAGCTTTCTACATCAATAAACCCAAAATTCCCCTTTCCATATCAGACTTACCAAAATACTTCAACTCCATCACTTTCAAAATCCACCCTACCATTGAACGTAAACCATCACAAATCCCTCCATGGACAATAAATGCATTCCCAACAAACACCAGTCTTGCCGAACTCCCCAAAAAAAATCCTCAGTCCAAATGACCACAGGACTTGATTCCTAGAATTAAATAACAACTACTCCCAACACAAGATTTACACTGATGGGTCAAAAACGGACACTGGAGCTGGACACGCCATTATCACAGAGAAAGCCAAAAAAACATAAAATCTCCCTTCTTCATCATCCATCTTCACAGCCGAAACTTATGCCATCCTGGAAGCCATTAAATATGCACACTCAAACCCAGATCGTCATATACACCGACTCCATGAGCGTTAAAAAATCCCTAACGAAATCATATGATCAAGAAAACCAACTAATATCCACTATCCAAGAACTAAACCACAACCAATCTAACACAAATGCCACAGTCATCTGGATTCCAGCTCATCAAGGAATGGAAGGAAATGAAAAAACTGACCCAGCAGCAAAAGAAGCCACAGTTCTCTCACTTACTAACAATCGCAACCATCTTTCAATTCCCTGCGACGACTAAATAATCCATTGTAAAAAAGTAGCAAAAAATGAATGGAACAATACATGGAAAACAACTAAAAATATCCAACTACACAAAAGTATCCAAGACTTTCACCAGCAAACACCAAAGTTGAACAACAGGAAAGAAGGAATAATTATCACACGCCTAAGAATCGGTCATACCAAGCTGACACATGAACACAAAATTGAAAAAACTACACCACCCGCCTGCACTCATTGCAATAACCATCCACTAACAATAACCCACATACTGCACGAATGCCATACCACAGAAACCCAAAGACAGAAATATGGAATCAACGCAAACATAAACCTGACTTCTCAAAATGACATACAAAGAGTATTAAAATGTCTCAAAAACATAAACTACTACACACATATCTAATGTCACCATCGTCGCTAATAACCTCGCTGTCGATGCGACATTAAAGAAAAATAGAAGAAGAAGAAGTTAACAATAAAAAATATTTTTCTTAAAAATTTATGTTATTGACACAATTTTGCTTCTCATGTGTATACATCTAACTTTTTAAAATTTTAATGACTCAATATTGTGTATTTATTGTTACTTTGAATGAGGAAGTGTGTATATTATTTCCAACATCAATAATCTTTGAATATTGAATATAAATTTTTAAATATTCTTTTTATTGATATATTCTATTACAATTAATGTTTTTTTCTTTTTTTAATAGGAAGTGACATATATCTGAAACACATTTGTGAGTGCTATTTTTACAAGAGGAATGAATATTTCTGAATTGATTTGGGTACTATTGCATTAAATTTAATAGCAATGACAAGAACAATAGTTTTACAACAAATTGAAAAATTTTAACGGCGATCAATAATTTTCTTCATAAGTAAAAGTAACTTAATCTAACTTTCTGTAGAAATGTAGCACATTCGTTATCTTTCTAATATATCTTTCTAATATATTCGAATATCTACACATATACACCATATCTTTAGTTATTTATATGTTACTTATTCAGTTCGTTTAAGGAATTAATGAACTTCATGCAACAATGGGAACAAAAGGAAACAGGTATATTGTGATATTTATTATTTTATATTATTTTATGACAAAACTAATTGCACGTGTTCGTGAGAATCGATTTCATATCAGTAGTAGATAGTTAATTACTACAATGATAAAATGCTATGAAGGAAAAAATTGTGCAAAAAGTGCTAGCTTTACACAGTGAAATTACATTAATTTATCGATTAAACATGCAATTTGGAGAAAACAATTTAGGCGAATTTATGAGAGTGAATATATTTTTTTCTGTTTTTAACAATATCGTGTCGTGAACGCATTCGAATTAGAAAAAAAACAGCTGTTTTATCAAACAGTGCAAGTATAATATCATCGATTTTTAGTATATCGATAGTCGTTTGATGAGCAATCGTTTTTGCTGGTATAGTTTATATATAATTACGACATGCAGCAAGTTTCTTCCTATCCTCGCAGACGACACGCATATTTACCACAATATATACATAAGTGAAACAATAACCAATCAATAAATCAATAAATAAGATTTTAATAAATTTTCTTTGTTATTGTTTTTAACGCTGATGAGTAAAGTAAATAAATCAAAGTTAATTGTTACAATCAACTTTTTTAAATAATAAATTTTTTTTATTCGCTCGTTAAAGAGAGTATTCATTGAGAACTCAGGTTCCCAATTCCAACATTCAAAAAATTATCAAGTTTTAAAGATATGTGGACTTACATTATTATTTTTATTTTAGTATCCATGTTCATTCTATGTGGTTAAACTTAATCTTCGTTTATTTTCATTAAAAATCAGTTTACTAACTTGTTTAAAACATTGTTGTTTAAAATCTGTCTCACTCATAATTATTGTTAAAACTCTACAGCTACGAATCGCGATATCTTACACTACTAGAAACAATCATAGTGTCAAACCTTCCTAGATTAAATAAAAGTGTATATACGTGTGTGTAAGGTATGACTCATCAGACCAAAAATACGTTGAAACACGTGCTGATTCTTTGCCGAGCAGACTACGACCATAACACTGTTCTTTCTATACAAAAAAACTAATCAGTTAATTATACTGTGTGTCAAACCGAAATATTGTTTTTCCTCTTTATCCAACTCCACAGCATAATTTTATCAATTATCAACTAATATTGAATAATATCCGTCTAAAATGTCTACTTTTAATTTTACGATTTTATATACCGAATACTATGTCGTAACACAGAATTACATAGAAAATAATATCTGTTTTGGTGTTTGAACCTTTGATGGAGAATTTTTATATTGGACAATTATTTGCATAATAAGGTGCAACTATGCTTGAAATCGTATACGAGAAGAATGGTTAAGATGCAAAGAACGAAGAAGACATTTGGAAAGCGAAGGAGAAATGATCGAGGCGCAAGCGCCGAAAAGAGAGAGTGGAAGACTGGAAGAGAGAAAAAAGGAGAATCGCTCTTGAGTTATTATTAGGATGTATTTCCCTGAAGGATATATATTTCAGTTCGACTAACAATTGCACCAGATGTGAGCGAACGTTAACCAGGCCGGCCGTTCCTAGGCGTGGGAAGACTTCCTCGTAGAAGAGGCCAGTCAAGGTTAAAAACCGGTTAAAAACCACGGGCCGATGTCTTATGTTTATAACCGAGGCATATAAACCAAGCTAGGATATCTGGAATCTGCATTCTTTCTGTAGAACGTCGCCGAGATCGCACGTCCGAGCCAATCAGATTAAATATAAAATATACGTTTTCTTGTTAACGGGAAATATTGTGTAAAATTATTTCCTACACAGAGTAGAATCAAATTTGAACAAACTCTAGTTTCTCTTTCGCTTCAGCGTGCTCGCTCTTCCCGTCTTCCGTCCTATCGACTTTTTTCTTTTTTCCTTTTTCCTTTTCTTTTCTTTTTTATTATGAAGTTTTCCTTACGTTTGAAAACTTAAATTTATGTATTGACAAATGACTTGTATGTATTTGACAAATGGCTCGAAAAGAGAATGGAACGTTGATCAACGCTGCACGTTACTCGTTACTGGTCTACTCGTTTGCTTGACATTTATTGAAAAACGTTTTATCGAAAATTACCATTTCAGTTGGATGGACGGAGCAAGGAACTACGAATTGAATCCTCAAGGTCAGTTTGGACGCTCAGCTATTTGTTTCCTCCGGCCGTATCGACTCGAGCGACTATAACTCAAGCGCATGTTTAATATCCTTGTGCTAACAAGAGATGATTCAGCTAAAATATTGCAGTGTGAGACTCTGTCAAAGTCAAATTTTGTATTCTTTAAAGTCAGATAAGACAGGTTCTCTCGTTCACCAGATTCGAACCCATCAGATCTTTTTTTTTTCGTCTGTCGGCTTTAAAAGACAAAATCTACGTTGATACGTTGATATGGACCAGCTGAATACACATGTTGAAAGATGTAGAAATAAACATTCGTTGAGAATTAGATTACAAAAGTGATAGTCATTTTGATAATTAATTCGTCCAGCAGTGACATAAGTAATTATTTTATTCCAATCGCAATAAATAATTAGCCTCATGTTATGGTGCTGCTACAGATAATATTCTGAATTATTATAATTAAATATAGATATATTCTGAATATATTCTGAATTATAATTAAAATATCTCCTTAATTAATAATTTTCCGATATAAATAGTTCAATACTTTTTTTACACAGCTTTCGCCTAGCTGAACCGAGTAATGTTTTAAAAAAACAAACGTTTGTTTGACCTAAAATGTCCTAAAAAGTTTTTTTAATCTAAAACTTAAACCTAGATACTAAAAGCGTCTTCTGTGCATCAACATTAAAAAATAATAATCAGTTAATTCTTCCTTTGAAACCATTCAACTTTTGTCTAAGAATAAGACACGTTTGTGAGACGTTGACAAAGAAGATGCTGAATAATTTTCTTTCTTCATTTATTAACCAGGCTGTTGCTGTTTTTATATTCGGACGCTTTGAAAGTGCATCGCAAAAGAGTATTTTGGACGAAAAGAATGGAAAATTCACATAGAGATAGTATCTCCTCAAGCGAGAGATAGTATCTCCTCTTACCCATATATGGATATACATATATATTGTACCCATATATGGATATATGTTAGCGATCGACGAGTGGGAGTTATCACGTGCGATAAAGTTGGTTATAAACGCGATGTTAGCAGCATGACAACTTGATCGTGACCGAGCGTAGCCTGGCGCAAACTGGGAGGGAGTTGGAAGACATTCATACGTTCCTGCACACCGTCCCTGTGTAGAACCGGTTTTCATTCAGTGCCGACTCTTCATTAGTCTGCTTGGTAAGCTGTCAGAGCGAGGATCGTCACGTTATTACAGTCACTTGCCACTGTGCTCCGTGGATACGCCACAATGGACTACCTGCCAATCGCTTTGTCGTTGGTGGCGGTGATCGTTGCCTTCTATTACTTTATTACGAGGAATCACAATTTTTTCAAGAAGCATGGCATTGTGCACGTTCCGCCGACGCCGCTGTTTGGAAACATGGGATCGTTCGCTAGACGACAGATCACCATGCCGGATTTTGTTGTCAAGATTTATCAAATGGATCCCAAAGCGAAATACATCGGTTTCTATGAATTTTTCACGCCGATAATAGTGCTGCGCGATCTGGATCTGATCAAGGCCGTCACCATAAAGAACGCCGAACAATTTTCAGACCATCGTCCGCAGCTGAACAAAAAAGTGGATCCCATGCTAGGAGGAATGCTATTCATGATGAACGGTGAACAATGGAAAGATCACAGAAACATGCTGTCACCGACGTTCACCTCCAGCAAGATAAAAACCATGTTTAAACTGATGTCGGAATGCGCGAGCAGATTCGCCGAGCATTTGTCAAATCTGCCGGAGGAGCAACGCGAAACGGAGATGAAGGGTCTGTTGACGAAATACACGAACGACGTGATCGCCAGCTGCGTTTACAACGTGTCCATCGATTCTGTCAAGGAACCGAACAATGTGTTCTACATGTATGGTAGAATATGCACGACACTGGCAACATTCAAGAAGTCCCTGATAATTTTGGCACACAGAAACGCTCCGTGGTTAGTAGAGCTGCTACAACTCAAGATCGTGGATAGTCACATTGCCAAATTTTTCTACGACCAAGTGGCAGAGACGGTGGAGACCAGACAACGGACCGGCGATCGCAGGTCGGACATTTTGCAGCTGTTCATGGACAATAACAAGAAAAGAGAGCCGGGGAAAGAGATGACTGTACAAGATATGGCGAATCACGCGTTCAGCTTCTTCTTCGGCGGTTTCGACACTGTCTCGTCGCAATCCTGCATAGTAGCGCACCTGTTGGCCGAGAATCCGGATGTTCACAAAAGGCTGCAGCAGGAGATTGACGAGACGTTGAAAAATAACAACGGTGAGCTGACTTATGACGCGGTACACGAGATGAAGTACCTAGACGCGGTGATCAACGAAACCTTACGACTTTATCCGATCGCTACGTTGATAGAAAGGATGTGCGTCAAAGATTTTGAACTGCCGCCGGCGCGACCCGGCGACAAATCGTTCACCGTCAAGGCAGGGATGAGCATCTGGATTCCCGTGACTGGGATCCACCAAGACCCGAAATACTACGAGAATCCTTTGAAATTCGACCCGGATAGATTCTACGAAAACAAGACGGTCGCCAATTCGAACGCGTTCCTGCCGTTCGGTCTTGGGCCGAGGATGTGCATCGGCAACCGATTTGCGCTGACGGAAATGAAAGTGTTGTTCTCTCACGTTCTTGCCAAATGCAATATCAGGCTCGCGCCGAGAACAATCACCCCGTTGCAGTTCGAGAAAGGCGTATTTAGTGTCACCGGGAGAAACGGATTCTGGCTGGCCATCGAGCCGAGGAAATGATCTTATTGTTTCTCCACCGTTTCTGCCAGCGCTGTTCCCTGCAATTAAACGTGAAACGAAAATATTACCTAAAAGTATTATGCATGTAGATGTTTGATGTTTGATCGCATATACGACTTCAACACGGGCATTTAAAAATTATTTTGCACAATTTTGTTCTTTGTATTGTCAAACCACTGAAGTTGTAACGCGCTTGATCAAAATCCGTTCATTGGCGTAGAGCAATTATCGTATATTGCAATTCATTGAAATTCAGAAATTGTCGATACGATACGAACGGATACTTCAATGAAACGACCGTTTGATTCGAGCGTGTCTCTATTCGTAAAGTTCGACTCTCAACTTATTGTTAGTAGAAAAAAATTGGGAAATCGCATCTGTTTTCTGTGGGCGATTGTTGCTTTTATTTCATGTGTAACACTTCGAATTGCTGTGTTATTATGTAGATAAATTATCCGATATCTCTTAGAGTTAGATGTTATAACGAAAAAGTTTCGTATCCATTGTTTACGACATTAGCAAATGAACATTGTCGAGCCTAGTTTTCAAAATGATTCACAAAGCATTGCCGACACTAGCATTATCCATTTATGGATACACTTTCGCATGACTCATACCTTGCGAATGAACAAAAAATAAGAAGTATATTACATCATATCCGATCGCCGAATACATTCATACTAACGTATATGTTGCTACGAATGCACAGTGGTAGACAAATTTCACTATAGTGCCGACAATAGAATTTTTTTTTCGAATTTTTCGAAAACTAGTATAAGAAAAGGTGGAAGGACGCATGTGCACAAATCAGTGCTCAAATAAATCAGAAAAATCTCCAGAGAAGATTGGAAAGTATCTTACGAATAAATAAAAAGAAAAGAAAAGAAACTCTTGTCGTTAATATTCAGGAAGAACGTACGTACATATTGTTCAAAAGCAGTAGGCGGATGTTATCGTTATTCGTTTCAAAATTTTTAAAATTTATAGAGAATACAACATATTGTTATATTCTTCTGGGAACGATAACGCTTAGATACGATGATTATATGGAGATAATGTGTGTGTGTGTAATCATATGATTATTTTTCCAATTTAGTCCAAAGTCAGTATATTTATTTCAAATAGTCATTTTATTTTACTGTAAAGTCGTGAGAATTAACAATTTTTCTCGCGCAACAGAGGTCAATAAAAAAAAAAGATAAATACCATCTTGTTCTTGAAAACGTGAATGCGCAAATAATCGTTCGTAACTTGTGCATTTAAAATAAATTGAAGAAATTAAATAAATATCCGAAATATTTCCAGCAGAAGACCATTTTTGCACATTTACGCGTAATTCATACATTTTACAGGCTAGAATGAGAGATGCTCGTTTCCGATTTATATGTTGTAACTTTACATTTTATATATGTATATCACATTCCATTATAGCATATTATAACTAATTGTAGAATGAATGAAAACAAATCGGTCACAGACTCGCTTTCAACGTTGCTGCCACGAAGAATTGTCCAGTCCACTAATTGTCCAGATGTCAGTCGGGAATTTTCTCGATGAGTGTGGTCGTCTTTGGGATGGGAATCTTCTCGGGCTCCGCTTTCTTTGCATTCTTGGCTGGATTTTCAGCCAGAAGCCGTTCTCCGGTATCATGGTGAGCCCCCTCGCGTACAGTTTCAACGGTATAGAGGATTTGGCGCATGGAGCGAGGTTGCACTTGGCGAAAATGTAGAAGAGTAAAACTTTCGTCTCCAACAGAGCGAACCTATTGCCGATGCACATCCTGGGGCCCACTCCAAATGTTAGGAACGGGAGAGAGTTGGACAACTGTTTCGAATTGTCGTAGAATCTGTCAGGATTAAATTTCTTTGGCTCCGAGTACTACTGCGGATCGTGTTGAATGCTATAGATCGGTATCCACACAACGTCATTTTGTTGCACAACGTACAGCTTTGCTCCCGGCACGCGTGGCGGCAATTCGAACGGTTTCTCTGTCGCTACCGATCGCCGCCGGGTACATCCGAAAACTCTCGAGAATGACAGCCTCCAGGTACTTCATGCCGTTGATAGCCTCGTACGTGACCTGGCCTTTACAATCCTCCAAAACCTGGTCGATCTCTTCTTGTAGTCTTTTCTGTACTTGGTCGTTGATGCCGACCTCGTAAGCGGTAAAGCACATGAGAGTGGAGGTGCCTTCAAATCCAGCGAAGAAGAAGATGAGCGCCTGAGCGGTCATGTCGTCGATGGTCAACTCTTTGCCTGACCCCAATTTCCCTCTGGTTTCCAACATCAGCTGAATCATGTCTGGACGAACGATACCGTTTTCATCTCAGAGTTTTATCGTGTTGGCTACCAACTCTCTGAAGAAGTCGGCAATCTCCTGCTTGAATATCTTGATACCGAGCAATCGGCATAACCACGGGAACTGTCTCCCCGCGAAAAGCCTGAGAGCTTGCGATATTCCAAAGTTGGTTGCTTGTCTGCAATAGAACGTGTTTTTCGGATTCTTCATCGAGTTAACGTCAATGCCGAACGCGCAAGTGGCATTGATTACGTCGTTGGTGTACTTGCTGAACGCGTCTTTCAACTCAAATTCTTTCGACTGATCGGCAGGCAAAGAAGCGAAATAATCGCCGTACTCTTTGGCACAATTACGCATCAACACGAACATGGATTTCATTTTGCTGGACGTAAAAGCCGGTGACAACATGTTCCGTACATTCTTCCACCTTCCGTCGTGGAAAAGAGATTGTTCGAGAAGAGAGG
The DNA here is from genome assembly GCF_011392965.1 of Frieseomelitta varia. Lineage (NCBI taxonomy): Eukaryota > Metazoa > Arthropoda > Insecta > Hymenoptera > Apidae > Frieseomelitta > Frieseomelitta varia. The sequence goes on along the minus strand of NW_025110179.1, from coordinate 148,015 downwards.
CTCCAGGTCCGGATCGAAAGTCATTCTATGGTTTGGAAAGTGGTCGAAATTCTTCATGGTGATAGACTTGATCAGGTCGAGGTCTCGAATCACGAGCAGAGGCGAATCGAACTCGAAGACACCAACGTACTTTGACTCGGGATCCATATTGTAACTCTTTTCGGCGAACGAGAGTTGTTGGAAAAGTGTCTCCTACAAGCCTCTTAAAAACATCATCGGTTTGACGTACGGAATCCCACGTTTCTCAAAGAAGTCAAAGTACGAATGGCTCGGTAGTAGAGTAAAACCGGCTACGATTATCGACCACCAGTTCATTTCCAGATGAGTCATTTCTCGCTTCTAACAGGTATTCTCCTCTTATCGGCAACTAGATCAGCATTAGCCTCTTTCTTTTCTTCGTACACTATCTCGTGCACTTTCCAGGAGAGGTTATCCACTAGTTTTGGGAGGTTGGATAATTGCAGACTAAACGATCACCGGCTACGTTTAGTCCGTTGACAAAGAAAAACAGAAGAGCGAACGCAGAGAGTTTGGCAGCAGCTGTGAACGCGAACTATTCGTGCCGTATTCTTTAGAACGAATCTTATCTAGTTACAGATAAGAGATGTGACTTGTTATTCTAACACAGTACTGTTACTCTACAGCTATTTACGTCATGTTCGCTGTCTCTTGTAATTTTATCTACCAATTAATAGATTGATAAATGTACTGTCCTTATGTATTATCCATATGTACGTACACATGTATACGTACGGTTAATGTCCCGTAGTTGCAGACACGTGAGAATGTTATAATTGAAACGGTCGCGACCAGAAAAATTGTGTATTATTCTTGGCTAATGTTTGATTACTCCTGTGCTTTGTTTCAAACTTTCCTAGTTTTCCTCTTACAATGAACTATCATGTGGCTGATAGTTAAGGAGATATTAGCAAAAATATTTTTTTATGTTGTATGAGAAAAGACCGTTAATCTCAGTAACTATGTATTTTAGATCCTATTTGGTGTAATACTTTTTTATGTAGAATTCAACGCTTTATCCGAATTCGGGAAGAAATATTAACTGTTCCATTTAAAAAATTGAAGATAACCTTCATATCTTGATAAAAGAGCAAAATAACAAAATTGATTACAGTGCTATATGGCCCCCTAGAAGCCATGCAATTCCTAAACATTTTTTCGTAACAAATATTTTATGAGTTATTTGATGTCGTGTTACGAGACTCACCCTTCATACACTTCCTCGATTCTATGCCGAATGGCAAATACGTTCCACTATTGACCACACGTTTTTTGTTCAAAAATTGATCCGCCTCGAAGCACTCGAGTTTCTCGGAATATTTCCGGTAGCGTTGGATCGCGTAGATCGGCAACTTCAGATAGGAGTCTCTGCCTTTCACGTACGGTTTGGTACTTGGCTGAACTGCCGGTAACTTGAAAGGTATCGACACAAATAAGTAGACCAAGTATCTTACGAGGTTTCGTGGGGATCTGAAATACCGACATAGTATACCGACAAAATTACTTTTTTAGCGCACTCTACGTTTAAAGAACGGTGAATTGGGGAATTACATTAAGTAAAACAATCGAGATTGTTCGTAATGAATGCGCCAGGAATATGATTTTTGAAACACGTTTACAGTGTTGTCAACTTTCAATACCGAAATGTGAAGCAAGTAACTAACTAAATTCATCTTATTATGTACGTACAGTGAGCGACGAAAGTATTCGAACGGCATGATAGAAAATAATTGATTATACAAAAATTGTATAATAAATTGCAATTTATCGAAACAAATTGTTTTTATACTGTTGTATATACATTTGCTAAATATGCAATGTTAGAGAAAAATTAAACCATAAGTAAACAAATTACATAACATTTTTCACGGGTAAGTACATATAAGATAACAAAATTCGAACACTGAATTATAAAAATTATAAAAATTATAAACACTATATATTGTAAACATAAGACTGTCGCAAAATCTAAATGTAAACAAAAGATCTTCAGTGTATTTCCAACAGTATTTGAGAGCAAACGGAACCGAAAGTTAAACGTTAACCTGTAATTCAAAATAATGAGTAGTAAAATATCAGACAATTAAATAACAAGTAAACCCGAATCAGAAATTATTGTTGAATTGCATAAAGAAGGTAAAGAGATTCATATAGAAATTTTATATAGAAATTGCTTCTCTTGTAAGCGAAAGCAAATCAACAATTCATTATATAATAAAAAAGTATAATACGAACGGAAATATTGCAAATGAACAAAGATCTGGGCGTCCAAAAAAAATTAACATCACGGGAAGAAAAATTGCTTCTGCGTGAAATAAAGAAAGATCCATTTACATCTGCTCCAAAATTGGCAACAATGGTTGTTACAAACTTTAATGAAGAAGTACACGCCCAATTATGTCGAAGAATGTTATAGAAAAACAATTTCCATAGTAGAGTCCCACGAGAGAAACCATACATTAGCAAGAAGAATAAATTACTTTGTTTAAAATTTGCCAAAGAGTATATAAATAAGGACATAAATTTTTGGAACACTATTATTTTTTCAGATTAAAGTAAATTCAATTTATTTGGGTCCGAGTGTAAGAGAACAGTATGGAGGAAACCAAATAAGGAGTTGGATTCAAAAAATTTGAAGTCTACAGTGAAACATGGTGGAGACTCCGTAATGGTATCGGGCTATATGTCCGCTAATGGGCCTGGAAATCTCGTATTCATCGATGGAATCATGGACAAAACTAAATATTTAAATATTTTAAAAGAAAATTTAATCAATAATGCCGAGAAATTAAATGTGTCAAGAAATTTTTGCTTCCAGCAGGACTGAGACCCTAAACATACGGTTAAAATAGTACAAGAATGGATCTTAGATAATGTACCCCATACATTACCCAGCCCACCACAGAGCCCTGACTTAAATCCCATCGAATATTTATGGGAAGAACTCGATAGGAGACTTAAAAGAAATAATATAATGAGTAAAGATTCTTTAAAATATCCCAGCAGCGTGGCACTCTGTGGATTCAAGTGTTACCAAAAAGTTAGTATAGAAAATCGTCTTTGAGAGGTTATTAAAGCAAAGGGTGACCCAAATATTAAATTGCAATATAATCACATATATTGCATTCTCTCATGGCTATTAAAATTGCGTTCGAATACTTTTGTTATGCCTTATACATACTTATCCGTGAAAAATGTTATGTGATTTGTTTACTTATGGTTTAATTTTTCTCTAACTTTGCATATATTTAGAAAATGTATATACAATAGTATAAAAACAATTTATTTCGACAAATTGCAATTTATTATACAATTTTTGTATAATCAATTATTTTCTATCATGCCGTTCGAATACTTTCGTTGCTTACTGTATATGTCAGAAAGAGTTCTATTGTTTCACGGATTTCAAATATGTAGTCAAAATTTTTAGATTATTAATGCATGGTTTTAAGTATAAATGATTTATATTTTATAAAATATTCTTAAAAACAATTTTCAACTATTTTAAATTATTGTTAATGTTAAACTATCAAATTTATGTTAAATTTTTAACAATTTTATTATAATTGTGCAATGCAGATTATGACAAATAATAAAAATTCTATAATTTATTAGTTAAAAATTATGCTTATTAATTAGAATGTTATTCGAAATTTTTCTATAAACTACCTTGCCTATCAATATTATGATAATAACAAAACTTTGTTGTTTATTTAATATAAATCTTTAATATTTCATGAAAATTTAATGAAAAATTAAACACATCTACGGAATATATTTTTATATATCTCACAAAATCGATGTATGTTGAATGTGTTTATTAATTTTGGTATAAAGGGACACATTATGTGGAATAAATTATATTTTTGCAGATCAGGACTAAATTCAGGGATAGCAGATTAAAAAGACTAAACTTATATTTTACAATTTCACAGAAAATTATTAGAACAAGATAGATTTTTTACGCGGTAGCTTCTTGACGTAAAAATACGTATTTTTTTTTTTATTTGTATTTTAGTCTTTGACCGAACCTAAAGACGACTGATACCGTGACAAATTCCAAACAAAATATTTAAAGAGACATAAGTTTCAGATTTCCTATTGAAAGCATATTTGCTAAAGTTTCTTAAAGAAAGCATTCTAAAAGGATTTTTGTCTAATGCTATTCGTCAGGAAACGAAAGTATAAAAAACATATTTTAAGTTTAAAATCAGGAAAGGATTTTTAATAAACAATTATTTTTAATTCTTTTTAATTTCTTTTATTATAATTGTTAACAAAATTTCTTATTTCTTGAAATATAAATTTATTTATTTTTTATAGAACAGTATAACAAATGAATAAATAATAAAATTTTTTCATTTTTAAGATTGAAAAATTGTTTTCTTTTTCATTTTGAGTGTTTGTTAAATATTTGAAAACAATTCAACTCTTATTAATTAAAAAATAACTCACTTTCCGCTGTAATCATTGATGAAGCAAAATTTTTATGAATTATGACTTTTTTCCAAAACAAAATCATGAAACTTTGACGAATTTTGACAAAAGAAACAGAGAAAATGATAGTGATTATGTAGGCAGTATGTTTTTCTTCCAACTTAGTTCTCGTATTATATCATACGCAGCGATAATGAATGAAAGAATAGAAATAGAAGCACTGACAATGAATGAAATAATAGAATAGCATGTTCGTGCCATCAACAATACGTCCCATTGGCTGTAATATTTATTGTACTATTGTAATGTTATTGTACTTTTGTAACTGTTTTTAAGTGCAATATTTATATTTTTATCACAAAGATTTGTCGAAAAAAAATTCTCAAAAATGACGATATTATATGAGTGACTTTGTCACTTGGTTTTTACATATTCAATGTAACGGATATAAGAATTTAAAAAAAATTATTTTTGTTTTATCTAATTCAAATATGAACTAAGCACTTTCTTGAAAATCAAAAATATGGATTAAGTTATTTCTGATATCATCTAAATGATTTTATTTAATTTTATTTCAATTTTATTTAAATAAAAATTATACTTTTAATTATGGTTTATTATTTATTGCTGTCCCGATTAGTACGCAGACTATAGCAATTCCTTGCATAAACTTGGTGGATAAGGCTAATCAGATAGCTTTTATTTCGAATAAGTTCTCCAAGATCCCAAAGAAACCACCCTCATTGAAATGACTTTGAATTGATTGTCGGTGAGATAGGGTAAAGATAGTAAAAAGAAGGCGTTTCGTCTCGTAATAGCCACCAGACTCATCAGTAGGGCTAATGGCGGCGATCCCTACCTCCAGACGCTTGGTTGTTAGGGTCCTCTAGGCTACGTATAGAAACTGTCACCCCCATCCTAGAGCTGGTCCGCTCGCTGCGCGCCTGGTGGTCTCTATCGATCCGTAGGTGTGCTGTATCCACTTGCAGTTGGTGATTTTTATATCTATATGCTATTTTATATGCTATTTATGCTATTTATGCTATTTTATATGCTATAGCCGCTACATCACCTCCTTGCCAATGTAAACGTTACTATTTACATGGGTTATCGGTGGAATATATAGCCCTACTGATGAGTCTGGTGACAATTTCGAGACGAAACGCCTTCCTTTACTATCTTTACTCTACCTCACCGACATTCAATTTACAGCCAAAACCACGAATACCTATCACACTCGCGAACCCACAAAGTAAATCAAATTGAATCTGTGGATAGTAGCACTGGTGTAAATTGCGAAGTTACTAATTTTACAGGACTAAATACAGTCAAAAAGTTAGAATAATTTTTCTTGAATGCAGATTCTGCAGCTAGAAGAAGCCAAAAATTCAAAAGGAAGCTGGGAAACTGCTTATCTCCATATCATGAAATGAATAAAGACTTTGTAAGGAGAAGCAAACAAACAAAAATTACTGCTTTTTCAAGCAAGAAAGAAGATACACAAAATCTTACTACTGAAAAAAGTTCCGAAAGTAAAGATGATATTCAACCAAAAAAACGTTCTCGTTTAATTATATTAAGAAGCGATAAAGAAGAAAATTGTTAAACGAAGGCTATGTAGTTAAATGAAAATACTTTATTATATGTATTTATGTATATCTTTTTCGTTTACGTTTCGTGTTATATATATGTAGTATATACTAATATTCCTAATAAAAATGAATTTGAAAAATTACTTGTTTTTAATAGTTCTTCGGAACGTAATTCTCCTTTGTATTGGCTTCTAGTCGAGTATAACACGATTTCACAAAACATTTTATAGGTCCGTGTTATAGGAAGGTTACCTGTATGCGTAATAATAGCTGCACGTAGTGCAGAATCGATTAGGACCTGGAGAAGAGCTTATTGATTGCCAAACTCGTGGCTCGTGGAGGGGAAGAGATTCAACAGGCTAGAGGAGTGTGGTAATTTTCTCTCTTATAGAGTAAACGGGGCAACGTATATAGTCGAGATGGTTCTAGCTCACTCCACTAGATGGCGCAGAGCTAGTTCCTACCCCTACCTTTAACTGGGTTCAGTTCGTTCGATTATTATCAGGCAGACCTGGGCAACTGGTGATCCCCGGGCCTCTATTCCCCTCCTAATATGACATCTCCATCACTTAATTCTGCTGACGCAATAGAGGTTCCTATTTCATATATATGAAACACACATAGACACGTAATAAACGAATTCGGATCTTAATTTGTGAGATGTTAAATAAACAGATGTCCATGTACTTTAATTTCACGGATATGTACATTACAAAATTTATTAAAAAAATTTCGATACATCGATATCGAAAAATAAGAAAAACACTGGATTCAAACCAGTGCCGAGTGGATTTGCGTATAAATAGGATTCTAATAGATAGCTATAAGGAAGAATAAAAAATTACACGTATATTAAGAACACAAATACTTAATTTTTAATACGGATTTCGTGTACAGCTGTCTATTAGATTGTTCGAAAAATAACTGCGTTTTTCTGTGTGCAAACCTTTTATGAGGGACAAAACTTTGTTAAACGATATATTGAGCATTTTGTTCGATTATCTTTTGCCATCTTTCAAGCAATCTTCATGATTACGCGTTCGGAAGAGTTCTTATCTTTTTCGACAAAAAAAAGTTCCAAGAACGATTTGATATTTTCATCAGTAGTGAAATTTAACAAACCAATTCTGATACTACAGTAATATAAAGACTCCTTCATATTAGATAACTTTTTATAAGCTTGCACAACGTTTTTCTTCTTTTCGAAGCATATGTTCCGTTTTGATTTTCCATTTTGAAATCGACGTCAAACAAAGAATTGTTGACAAGATCGTGCATTTTCTTTTTCTAAAACAAGCTTGAAGCATTGAAGATATCAATGAATCAGCAATTTAAAATAAAGCTAATTACATTTTAAGATAGACGTAAATGAAACGCAATTACTTTTTGATCAACTCAATATACATATGTATGTATATTAGATCCCACCTCTGCTTCTCACACGAACCAGTTTAGTGGGGGAACTGGCAGACCAATGGCAGGGATCGTGAAGCAACGGCGGGGAAGATGTTGCCCAGGCTTGCGACCGAAAGGTGTTGTTGAGTTTGATCAATAAGGTATGAACTGTCGTGCGTGTCGCACCTGTTAGATACGCGCGGATCATATAACATATAAAATAGTATAATTATTGAAGAAAGTGATCAACTTTTAGTAATCGAGTACGGTTGTAGAAGTCTTGGTCGCGTTTGCAAAGTGGTCACATTTCGTTAGTAGCAGAAGCACAGGAAGATGCCTCTTAGTATTAAATGGTATGTTAACATTCATGCATGTCTCTGAGCGAATGAAATCTAATTCATTGAACTATTCTAGGAAGATGATTCCAAAGAATCCAGTTATGAGGAAGATCATACCCTCCTTTATACAGCGAGGTAAGTTAATTAGATCGTTAATGATTATTATATTTGTTCGCATGTATGCATGTCTGTTAGTGATTCTGTAACATTCTGTAATATTCTACATTAATATTTTTCATAGATGTTTTTACGTCATGTAGCAAGTGAAAAAGTAAGGATACTTTTGTTCTCAAAAGTTGTAAAAATTCACCTTTCCTCTGAAAACATCAAAAAATTTTTTTCATAATTAAATCTACCATCGTCTTGAAGACTGAAGTCTCCTGTTTACAACATTCCTTTTAAAGCTTACAGAAAAGCCACAGAAAAATCTTTTCGTCATTTTATTGATCTTTGAACATCAGGATTAAATGACGAAACATTAGGATCTTTTAAATTTTTGTTTTAGAATTAGAAATTTTGAATTAGAAATTTTAGGAAGTACAAAGAAAAGACTTCAATCTTCAAAATCATGATAGATCTGGTGACGAAAAAAATTTTTCAGTGATTTTAAAGGCGACTGAATTCTGAGTTTCATATAACAAAAGTGACATTTTCACTCGCTACATGATGTAAAAACATCTTTGGGAAAAAAAAGCTCAAGGTAAAGTATAAGTAGAGCTGGGCTAAATTTTGTCAAAAAATATTTCAAATATTATTTTAAATAATTATTCTTCTTATAAATCAAATAAAATATTTTAAATAAAAAATAAGATTTTGACAATGTCTTTTTCGTGCATATTTTACATATGTTAAGTTAGATTTCTGTTCATAAACTATTGTTAAAATTTTAGAAAGAGTATCATGTAAAAAAGCTCAATTTTGTTTCTAAAATAACGGTGACACCGTTTGACTGGGAAATGCTGAAACACTTGTAGAATGTAGATTTATATACATATTCTATATATATAGGGTTCAGTCTCGTAACATGACAACATCAAATAACTCATAAAATATTTATTGTACGAAAAAATGTTTCAGATAGAAATTGCATGGGGGACATATAGTACTGTAATTAGTTTTATGTTATTTTGCTTTTTTATCAAGATATGAAGGTCACGTTCAATTTTTTAAATGGAATAGTTAATATTTTTTCTCGAATTTGGATAAAGCGTTGAATTCTGCATAAAAAAGTATTGCACCAAATAAAGTCTAAAATACATAGTTACTAAGATATTAGCAAAAATATTTTTTTACATTATATTAATATGAAAAGACCTTGTATTGTATTAATATGAAAAGACATTGTATTAATATGTTAATCTCAGTAACTATGTATTTTAGACTCTATTTGGTGTAATACTTTTTTATGTAGAATTCAACGTTTTATCCGAATTCAGGAAAAAATATTAAATATTAAATATTCCATTTAAAAAATTGAAGGTGACCTTCATATCTTGATAAAAAAGCAAAATAACCTGATTACAGTGCTATATGTCCTTCTAGAAGCCATGCAATTCCTGTCTGAAACATTTTTTCGTACAACAAATATTTTATGAATTATTTGATGTCGTCATGTTACGAGACTCACCCTGTGTGTATATATATATATATATATATATATATATATATATATATATATAAAGAATATAAATTTACATACAAATAGCAATAATATGTAAATCTATAAATACTTATAAATTTACAGTTACTAATAAATTTATTATTTATATAAATACTAATTATATACAGTAAATGCAATACAAAATTGAACAATTTGACAATATAATTTATCCTGGCATACACGCAGAGACGGTTTTATTTAATGATACTAAAAACTAATATACTATACTAATGACGCTATAAACATCGGGCACCTTGAAATACTTGCCCAACACATCCCCAAAAGTCAAAAAAGTGATTAAACGATTGTTGAAATTATATAAAATATACTTGTTAATGTGAAAGCCTGGATAAAAGTTTTAAAAATTTTGTTGAATCAATGTATTTTTTATCGATATCCATTATTACTTAACAAGCAAAACAAGAAACTTTTTTTAAAGTCTAACAAAAGATAAATATAAAGGAACTATATTTAAGAAACGGTTGAACTTCTTAATCATTCTGATCATTCTGAATTGAAAGTGACTATATCGTTATCTATCGTGATTGTATGATGAAATAATAAATTTGCATATGCAATATTCATTTACATTCTTAGAATTAGTGATTACATACTTCTCTGTTATTATATTCTTTACATTACAATTATGTGCAGTGTGCAGTATATAAGCTTTTGCAATAAAGATTAATTTTCTGTGAAATTAATTATTATTTACTTTAGCATTATGGTTTCCAAAATGAAATGGAGTTCTAGTCATTATTAGCTTTAAATTATCCCTCGCAAGGTATAAATCCGCTACTGCATACATATTAATCTAAGATGTTAAATACAAACTGCAAAACTGTAAAATACATACAAATATTGACCCTTTCTGTTGTGGAAAGAGGCATAATAAGCGATAACATTTTTTTTTTCTCAATTCTTTCGATTAAACGGAAAAATTTTAAATATAAAGCAAAAAGAATTTCAAAAATATCTTATTTAGTATAAAAATTACAATAGTTCAAACAAATCGTTATGTACACAACATTTTCAATGATTCTTCGTAAAGCTTGCTGAAATAATAAAATGGTCCTGAGTATACGTGGTACCTAAGGTTACGTGAATATAAAGATATTTACAATAAAAGATAATGTCAAAGAAATATAATTTGGACTAAGAAGAGAAAAAGAATCAATTTTGTGTATAATACAGTTTAAAGTAGCCGATCGGCCAAAGGATAGCTTGACACCCATTCTGATGAAATTTAAACCATTTGCTTGGAATTTTATGTAGATTTTGATGAGAACTCTGAGCTTCTCACTAAAACAAACAATTTACAGAATAAAAATAAATGTAATCATAAAATTCAAATCAATATAATTTCCTTGAATGAACGCAGAAAAATATTTTTTTTTATCCTGTTATGAAGATTTTATAATGAATATTATAAATTTATCGTTTATATTGATAACGTTCAGATATTATAATATACAAAGAAAATTTTAACTCCAATCATTGGTACAGTTATCTTTGAAGAATTTTGTGTGGGGATCTTCTCTTTGATATGCCGCTATTCTGACGGCAAATAGAAATAAATTTCGTTGACTGCTTGCAGGATCTGTCAAGGGTCTTTATGTCTGGGGGCTCTTTATATCAATTTGGATATGTGACTCTTTGCTGGATGCGATTGCGATATGTGCAGCTATAGATTATACAAATTCAGTGAGTAACATATCAATCAACGACAGTCTTTTAATTCAGTAATGACAACACTGAGAGAAGGTAGGCGGGGGAGGGAGAGTCCATCTTACATACCGCGTAGAGGGCGTTGAGTAGAAAATGAAAATGCAAAATTTCGTTTCAGAAAACTATTTGTTTTTACTTTAATTTTGTTTCAGTTAACAAAGCTTTATTTTATCAAGATTGTCATAGATTGCATGAATTTATATTTATGTATATTAGAGTCACTGAAATCCATTTGAATCTATCTGTGTCTTGGATTAAGTGGCCATGCCTATGCTAGCTGTGAGCATTATAAATATTTTTTTATTGTACAACTTTATGCGCGGTTTTGTGAAAATCGGCTTAATTAATTAATCGATGCGAAATGAAAATAAGAAGTTAATATTTTGTGGAACAATTTTTAGAATCGATAACTGCTTGCATTCTTTTAGGCATAGATTTTCACCAAGACTTGAATTTAATTATGATATCGATTTCGATCCTTGAAGCAATCAAGATAGACCGAAATTTCTGTTGATATCGGTTTCGATTACGGTCCTTTATATATCGGATATCGGCCCAAGGACTGTTATTTCTTTACTCCTATATGTTTGCATTGATCCTAGGTCCGTTTTAACCTTTAAATCAAAACTTTTTTTACAATTAACAAATTTTAATTTTCATTATCTAATTTAGGCATGTTTAAACAGAATCTAATCTATAATATTCGTTGGAATACTTGACCAGTATAGAGATAAGTTGAATTTGAATGCAGAAAATCTGTGCACACTAATCTGAGTTGGCGAAACAGCCAAAATTACACAAGCTGACTTATATAATTTAAGTAGTTCATTTTTTTTTATTTTTAATATTGGATAATATTCGTTGAACCTTGCACTTGAGTTTCTCAGAAATATTCATTAAATGTGTCCGTATATAGTTAGACACTCGCAAGTAGAATGACTCCGTTCATAGTCAGACACTCGCAGTTAAAACGGACTAGGATCAGTATAAGATCGAAAAAACGATTCTAAGAACCGATATTGAAACAGAAATTTCGATTCTTCGTAACAGTTATTCATATTTCAATCAAGACTATAATGTAACAGTATTTAACAGTTATTTTCAGGCCTGTTTCAAGCTCTGATTTCAACAGATTAATGCATCACTGCCTCTTTTTCTGGAGTTTCTCAAATAATCGAGTAGTATTTCGAAATTTCTCCGCAATAATGCTTAATATTAAGTGTTGCCAGATGCGCTTGATTGTATTTAAATTCCTAGCCTATGATGGCCATTTAAGAACATTGACATTATTCTGATTCACTTAATTTTGTACTGCGCGAGATGCGTGTTTTTAACATTATCTAATCAGCAATCATCGTTTGCAATGAGATGACATATCTTTTTCTAATATTTCGATATATTGTTGTAACTTCGTTTTATGTTTTATTTGCCGCAACTGCTCAATACCTCGAGCGAAGAAACACCTCCAAATTATAACGCGTCTATCTCCGTGTTTTACCATTGAAATTTGGTACCAAATTTCACAATCTTTTTCCTTTTTGTTACTGTACCCATCGAATTTCGTAGAAAATCTGAAAAATTGAAATTTGCTTTCAATCACTTTGAACCACTTTTCTATTGTTCAGAGAAAATGTTTATTTACTCGCCAAATTAGCGCCAACTCCGCAATCTCCAAGCAGGAGATTTGAATATTTCAATATTTTCTCCATTTTTTCTCAAGCGCAGTATTGCGTACTTAAAGGGGTCTCTCCAAGCTTCGATTTGGATTGGAAGGCCTCGAGTCCTAATGCACCTATTTCAGCATTGTCTTGAAAAGTTCCTCTATCTTTCTTTTTTCTTGGTCTCCTCTCCGGAGAAGACCATGGATGCTTCCTTGAGTTTCAATTTACTTGTTACCGCCTTATAAAAGTTTCTCTATATTCTCTATTTCCTTGCAGAGATTTTTCCACATCTCTTCTTTCGTTTGAAGGATGTCTTTGTTTAAGACTCTTCTTTGTCTCCTTGTACTTTCTAAAGGATCTGAAGAATCCTTTTTTCCATATTTTCTTTTGCTTAACCCTATAGAAAGTACGCCTGGTCTCACGCACCTCTTCTTTCTTCTCTTATCTCCTCATCTTATGATGCTGAATCTTTGTTCCTTAAAATATTAAAGAGAATCTTAACTGCCCTTGATGTGTAAGGTTTTTTTCTTTCTGTCTCTATTCCATCCAGTTCATTGCACGCCAACTCTCTCGCCTCTCTTGCTCATTTTTTTAAACCCAGAGCTTCCAGAGCTTCTTTATTAATAACCATTCTCAGATTTTTTCCTTCCTGTTTAATATAATCTCTTCCATTATGATGAATGACATATTTATGGTTAGAACCTGATTTAGTCTCCAAAGCCTTGCTTTACTCCAATTTTCTGTATATTGTTTGATTATAGATTATTATATCAATCTTGAATATATCCTGTAGCTTTTCCAGGACGCAGCATGCTAGGCTCTATTTAGGTTTATTTATGTTAGATTAATGCCAGACGTTTAACATCTGTTTATCTCCACTTATTCTGTCTATTCCTCTAGTATATTCCTTATACTTGATATATTACCAACTTTGCCAGTTGCCAAGTCTATCTTAGGCTTATCATATTCTTTTTCCGCATATAGTTTGCATTTCTTTGCATTTGTATCTTTGTATCTTTGTACTTCTTATTAATTTTCTCACTTTTAATACATTTTCTACAAAGTAAATTTTTCTTCTTTCATTCGGTAACTATGTGCCCCATTTTGGCTCTGCTGTACATCTATCCTACTTTGAGTTTTCCTCCCTGCAGAATCTTGCTTGCTGCTCTCCATCTGCATCCCCATATCCTCATTTCGATGTTTTGCATTTTATTTTTCTGTCTTTAGCTTCTTTTCCCTTTACTGCCATCTTTAGTACCTATCAGATTAAAATCAGTTAATTATATAGAAATAATATAATCCTAATTATATTGAAACTATAAAATTGTGTCAGTTTATTTTATACATCTTTTTAAACTAAAAACAGCAAGTTAATATACTTCATTAGTTATCTCGTTATAAATGAGTTTCAATTAAGAAATGATTAAAGTTTATAGTAACATATGTAGTAACATAATATGAAGTAAATATTGGGACCGAATCGAGTAATTTGCCTATGTTGTCCTAACAAATTACATTGTGTTCTTGTAAAATGGTAAGAACATGTAAGAGGAAGACAAACAAATATAACTTTGATATAACGACAACAGCTTTGGGGGGGGACTTGCATGTCTGTATAAAGGACATAGAAAAGAGTACGAAAATGTAGAAATTTGTTTGAGGAAATTATTTGTTAATGAATAATGGCAGCTTTTATTTTACATTACTTTAGCATTTCATTTTACTTTAGCATAACGAATAATTTCCTCAAACACATTTTTGCATTTTCGTACTCTTTCCAACGTCCTCTATACGGACATGTAGGTTTCCCCCCGCTCCTCTCCCCTCCGCCGATAGTATATGGATAATAGTGATGGATAATGCGAAGAAAATATGAAAAAAAGCAGTTAGTGATACATTAGCAAGATCAAAATGTGTCACGTATGTATAATGTTCCTGAGACCATTTTAGAAAAACAAATAAAGGGAACGAAAACGAAAGGTAACTTGCAAAGAAAAAAAGAAAACAAAACTAAAACGCGGTTCAATTTCTTCCTATCGAACATCACAAAAAATAACTGAATTGAGAGAAAAGATGAATTCTAAAAAAGAACAATCAGAAAATTTAAGTTTGATCAAAAAGAAGAATTCCTTTACTTACGAACGAAAATATTCGCACACTCGATGAAAGATTGTCTATATTTTTAATTACTATTTTTTACTTACGATTTTTATTTTATTTTTATTTTAATTTAATTTTTTTTTTTAATTACTATTTTATATTTGCTGTAATTTCAGCTGAGTTGCGCATCAATTTAAAGCATAAAGCCTTCATTTTAATAGTTCTACATTCGTTCTTTTTCATAGATATCTTTATATTATGTATTAGGAAAATTATCGTTGTTTTCGAAAATTGCAAAAAATTTGATTGCCTCCGGAAACGCTAAAAAATTGTTTTGTGATTAAATCTGCCATAATTTTGAAGATCGAAGTCTCTTTTTTACGATGACCTCTTGGAACTTGCTGTACGATTTTTTTTCCGTCACTTTATCGAACTTTGAACATCACGGTCAAATGGCAAAAAGTTAGGATTTCTTGAATTCTTGTTGTTTTATTTCCTGTTCATTTAACTCTGTGTTCGAGGTTCAATAAAATAGTGAAAAGAAATCTCATATCAAGTTTCAAGTAAAGAAAAGGTTTCGATTTTCAAGACTATGATAGATCTAACCATGAGAAAAATTTTTTAGTGATTTTGGAGGCGTTTATATTTTTATAATTTTCGGCAATATAAATTTTAAGTTCCTTGTTTTTCAATTTGCTGCACGATATGAAAATATTTTTGACAAAAATCAAGATTAATTTAGAAATGAGAATTACTGTGCGATTTTATTTATAATAATTTACATTTTTCGACAATTTTTCATTGAGTGTGAAAATATTTTTGTCCACTTCTATATATATATAATAAGCAACACATGAATTTTTTGTTGTATAAAGTATTTGTTACTTATGTAAACAATAAAATACGGGGTATCTCATTTAAGTATGATGCCCAAATATCTTTTTTAATTACGAAGACGCAAAAAATATCTTATACGCAATTTTATTGGTATTAAGTGAGCAAAATCCTTTAATCGTTGTTTCTTTCAATAGTTGTTTCTTTTCGAAATTCTCAAAGGTCATCGATGCTTTCTTTTCAAATAACTACATAGTTTTCTCTGTTGCATCGAGTAGCTTATGAGAAAAAATATTCAGATGTGTGCAACGATATGACATTGATCTCGAACTTTTTGAAGTTCATAATTGAGGAAAATGCTATAAATGTTATAAATGTAAGTGATAAGTGCCTTACAATTTTTTACTACGAAATCCTCTAAATGTTCTTCGTACTAAATGTCTAAATGTCTAAATGTCTAAATGTCTAAATGTTTAAATGTCTAAATGTTTATTCCATTTTTTCTCAGTTATGAATTTTACGTTTTTCAGTTCAAGGTCATACCACAGTATACATGTGAATGTACTTTCTTATGAGCTATGCGATGCAATAGAGAAGAATATGTCGTTATTTGAAAAGAAAACATCGATCACCTTGAAAATTTCGAAAAGAAACAACTTGTGAAAGAGACAACGTTTATCGTAAGCCGAAATAACGATATTGGCCACTTATTACCGTTCGAATTACGCATGAAATATTTTCTGCGTCCTTGTAATAAGAAAAGTTTGGGGATCATGCTTAAATGAAACACTCTGTATACCTTATGTTTCATGCACAAGTTCCATCTTATGTTATATATGAGGCAAGATGGGACATTTGTTCAAGGAAGAAATGAATATTTAAGTCTGTGTTCGGTGTTAATATTCAAAAGTATATAAATACTCTAATGACTGTTGAATCAACAATATTTATTCCGGTTGCTCATAACTAGATTATAAATATTATATAATTATATAGAGATAATTTCCTACGATGATTCTATTTTTTTAATACTTTGAATGTCACATGTCCCACATTTGGGAAATGATATTACTTGTTGAACTTGTTTGTAAATATATTGAATTTAAATAATAAAGTCTCAATTTGTATGTATGTATAAATTGTACCTTTGGTATTCAAATTGTTAATTAAATTCTCGAAAATTGAATTTGCATAACAGCTGTCGATAAAAGATATTTATTTCTTCGTCAACTTCCGCAAGATTCACGTTACGATAATAATTTTATGGTTTTCAATCGTTCAAGGACGATGCCTGATGATGAATTTCCACAGATTTAAATTACATTTAATAAGAATAATTGCACAGGTTTAATAATAATTTTTGTAGCCTTAAATTCTGACATATTGATTTCGTTTATAATGTGTAATTGTAAAATTTATTATTGTTAAAATAACTTCTGGTGAAGATTGCACAGAAGTTAGTGGAGCGCATAGGCATCGTTCCTGAAGGATTTTCATGCGATTGCGGAAAGATAAAATTTTTCTTCGCCGATAAACGTGATGAGCAAGCGAAATAAATTTTTCTCATTAATAACTATTATAAGCGATTGAAATAGAATTTAATAATCAATAACCAATAAACAAAATTTTCGGCCAGGCATGATCGCGATCTGTAACCAACATCTTTAAAAAGCAAAATGTTTTGATTATGTGATTATTCTCTTTATATTTATAAATAAGACTATATTTGTTTATATCAATTAACTTAAATGAGTTAAGAGTATTAAATTGATTAATATTCTTAGATTAATCTTAGTATTAATAAATAAGACTGAATTTCTTTGTATTAATTAACTTGAATAAGTCGAGAATATTAAAATAAATAATATTAAATCGATTAATATTTTTAGCTTAAGTGCGATTGTTTTTATTATATTACTAAATGAGAATAACCATATTTCTTTATATTGATTAATTTAAATAAATTAAGAATATTATTAAATAATACCAAATTGGTTAATATTTTTAGCTTAAATAGTAAAAAAATTTCAGTGTTACTTCAGTAAAATTTTTTGGATAACTTTTTGATTCTTGCGTTTCAGTATTGAATTTTATTAATTATATGCGAGCGAATTCCTGTCCGTGATGAACAGCTGAGAATCGAATGAATTTTCATGCTAAAACATCAGATATAAGTGATTAAGTCATGTACAAAGTGGACTACTTAAATGGGATCATCTAATGGTAAAGTAATTTTAAAGATAGAGATAAACTTTGTTAATAAAAGTTCATGACCGTTTTATTACTGAGGGAACCATAATATCGCAGTGGTGATTTTTTTTTATAAATGAAGGAGTTTCGAAGATTTCAATGTTACCTCTCAGGTTTAGGAGTAATATTACGATATATTTTTTTGTTACTAATCGATATATTCTCGGCATTCTTTATAAAAGAAAAGCATTATGTAGAGAGGACAGAAGTACTCGATGAGAAATTATCTATATTTTAAACTGTTTGAACTTCATAAAACAAATTCGTACACTCTTGTGGCGTCGTTTTAAAGAATGATATCTCTACTTTACACCCTGCAACTTCTTTTTTCTAAAGATGTTTTCACATCATACAGCGGGTAGAAAAGGAAAGATGTTTTTGTCGTTGTAAACCGTAAGAATTCAAACATCTTTGAAATCACTGAAAATTTTTTTTCATTACTAAATCTATCATAATTTTAAAGATTAAAATAGTTTAAGATTTTTTTAATTTAAGATAATTTTGAAAAAGTTTTCCTTTGCATCAACTCCTTAATACTTGCTGTACGATTTTTTTCCCAGCATTTTAATGAACCGTAAGTATTTATTTCTTGAACTTTTGTTATTTAACTTTTGTTTGAGGTTCGACAAAGTGACGAAAAAAAAATCGTACATCGAGTTTCAAGGAGTCGTTGTAAAGAGGAGACTTTGGTCTTCAAGACCGTGATAGATTTAGCTGTGAGAAGATTTTTTCAGTAGTATTTTAATTTTTACAACTTTTGGGAACAGGAGTATCATTGCTTTTCCATTTGATGCATGGTGTAAAAATATCTTTGAAAAAGTAACGTTTGCTACACAAAGTGAAGGCAACATTCTTTGAAATGAGATTATTACACGACTTTTTTTTAATGAAATTCCAACAACTTTGAGATATAGACAATTTTTCACCGAGTGTGCGAATCCTTTCGTCCACCTATGCATATCGAAAAATTAGTTTGAGAGATAATTTTAGCTTTAATTCTGCAGAATCTACGTATAAGAAACAAGGAAATCTTTCATAGATTTTACAGACTTAATGTTAAACTAATAGCACTCCTGAACTAATAGCTTTACGATTTACATTAATATTTTTTTTCTACAGAGGATGTCGAATTACATCGATGAATGTCGCGCATAAAAAAATATATCATTCTATTTAAGAAAACTGGAAATAATCATGAAATCTTAGAAACCCTTTCACTTATATAAAGATCAAAGACAGCGGCCTGCGATGTTACGGTCTGTCCTTAGTACTAGATAACTTTTATTAACAAATGTATATGTCTCAAAAATAACATAATAATAATAATAACATAATAATAATAATAACATAATAATAAAAATAACATAATCTGGAGTTATATAGATCCCATTTAAATGGTCCATTCTGTATAATAAGCAGTATTAAGCCATATATATAGATTTAAATCATATAAAAGTAACAAATGTAATAAAACGGTGCATAGGCAATACGTCTGAAAAAATACACGTTGTAATCGAAGCAAAGGAAACGATTTTTCAACTATGTGAGGGGGTGTTGAAAGTCTGAATTTCATCAATATTTTATTGAATTTTATTGCGATATCGATCAGCTTTGATAAATGTAAAAATATAGAGAATTCAAGAAGCGAAAGAATTCTACAAAACTATAATAAGTTAAAGGATATCGACACATGGGGCGTGCTTCATGTGTTTTTATTACGAAAGACAGAAGATATGAAATTCTAAAGCAACGATTCTTTTTGATTATTCGTTGATTTATCAAAATCATTTTGAACACCCGCAAGACATAGCGAATCGAATCGAGCGTTGTAAAAGCGAGACAAATCCGAAATCGTTTCCTAGTTGTGAGAATATTTTAGTTCGAGATCGTCATTGAAGTCTGAATGGTCAGCGTGCAGCTATCCGAGAAGCTATCGAGTCATGGCAATATTTTTGTTCAGAACGAGGAAAAAACTGAAACTGTTGCAGAGAATGGAAATATTCAACTGAGTAGCATCTCCAGAAATTTTAGCATTGAAATTTTGAGCAACAGCCAGCGTGATAGTTACTTTAATTTCACTTGCTCCAGAGAAGGTCCTAAAAGAATGTTAGCATCAAGAACCCGATAAGAAAACATACCAGCGATAAGAGAATGGACAACATCCGAATCCGACAACGAAGCGAGGAAAGCCTGGAATATAAGTAGGTTTCAACTTGAGTAAGAACCATTGACATTTCTTTGTGAAAAAGTAAAATGTTGTTCATAATTTGACAGAGTATTTTTCACCGCTTCTCCAATCCTCTCAAAATACGATGCCCCAGGAGAATTGAAGATTCAATTGTCTTCTGGTCTTCTAGTCTGGAAATGATGATCTGAAAGTTGGAATTGTGCAGAGAAGACAAGTGTTGCAGTTGTTGTTACGTTAACGAGGTTGACTTCATGGTCGCTTCGGATTATATTATAAAGACCTAAATTGAAAATGAATTGACGACAAAGAAGAAAAACCTCCGTTGGAGGCCAGTTAAAGATGGTTACTAGACAAACAGAGATATACATAGAACTTTTTTTCGTCTTCCAAATATTTTGATACAAAAGGAATGTCAACTTAAGTTTAGAAAGTAGATGACTTATTCGTCCATTATTCTCCTTAGCATCAATAAATAACGCAGGAAAGAAAGACGTCACTGATTTACATTTAATATTATATATTATATATTGTCTATTCAATTATACACATAATAGTATCGTACAGTACAAGAATTGGCGATCTGCGTCCAAGGTAAGTAAGATAGACAATATGATAAGATGTGTCAATGGATTCTCTTCTGGTAAGATAATAGAACGTGTATTGTAGTTTAACAGGGAGTTATGCAATTCTGAAGATCCTGAGATCTCTCAAGGTTCATCTAAAAGGGGAACAAATTCAACAAGCTGTCCCCGAGTTACAGAAGAAATTTTCAGCCAAAAAAAAACATCTCTGAATTATTTTTACCGAAGGAAACAGGGACCCTTTCAGACTGCTTTCAAGAATATCTTCGCATGATGGAGACTGTAGTTCAGCAGTCCAGTTGTTAATTCTAGGTTGGAGAGTCTTAAGGTAAAGAGACTTCTTTCACCGAAACTTATTACCTCGAAAAATTTCCTTCGACACAAGTCCATCGGACTTGAATTAAACGTGATGCCATTGCATTTCTAGGATTGCAAACAGTATCTCGGCGATTCTACTTATGACAAAGATTTTCCAGTAAGATGGTTGCAATGAACTGAGAGTAGAAGTTGTTCAGAGGTGTATCTCTTTGGCATTTGGAAAATTCTTGGACGATTTGATTTCAACTTTTTTAAATATATCATTGTATAAGGAATTATATTAATATTAGACTCAGCAGAAATCCTAGATAACATCCAAGCAGGTACGTTAGAATCAATTGTTTTCCAGCAGAGAAAAAATTGCTAGTGATATAACATTCCATAATATGAGTGAATGTGTTAAGATTTTATTTAATGTTCCAATTCATATGATTAATCGAAGATCTGATATATTTATAATAAATAATTCTTAATGTGCAGGAAATTTTTATCCCAAATCTAATATATTGTAAGTAACTGTTTGTAAAACAGTTAAATTAATTGATATGCATTTGTTATACAAACAACAGTTACATTTTATAGAAAAAAATTATTTTAATATATAAGATTATAGCGTCAAGTTTGGAAAGTTAAATCATATTATTTCTATAATCACTTTTGGTAATAGAAATTTCATTGGAACATTAAAGAATTTTGACCAAACAATTAATATACTATTAGATGAGTCTCATAAACGTGTGCATAGTATAACTCAAGACGTAGAGCAAGTAATATCAACATATTATCGGAGGTGATTATGTGACAATTGTAGGAGAATTGGAATGCACATTTAGATTTATCTGATATAAGAGCTGATCCTTCAAGTTTTATTGTACATTGATGAAAAAAGATTACAATTATAATTATCATTGCTTAAAAATAGCATAGCTAAACAATATCAATAATAACAATAATAATTTACAACAGTGAATTATAATCAAACGAAAATACAATTTCTTATATAGACCTATTTTGTATATTATATAAATTTTATCATTTATAGTATCCATATTTATAAAAAATATTTGCGTTTTGAACAAAAAAAGTACGGTGGATAAATAGTGTTTATAATATTACAGATAATACCAGCAAAACGTATTAATAATTAAATTGTACAAAAAGTTTCATTACATGATAGTAACTATATTATGATAACATTATTCGTCATTGAGATAATATTATATCCACAGAACATTGAAAGTCGTGCGTCAGAAGAAGACGTAGAAGATGACTGAAGCTATATGACTTTATCATGATCCAGATTATATCCATGATCCACTTGCTTGCGCACGATTCAACCTACACCAGCGCAGTGGCAAGAAAAACGACTATGCAGACTCTTAGCCTAAGAACCACAAAGGGCTAAATCTTTTGGATTAAAGAATTTTAAAGACGCTAGACTGTTGGCTATATGATAGGAGAAAGCAAGTGAAATAAGGTATGACACTATAGATTAGATACATATAATCGCTTATCATAGCTACAGTCTAATAAACAGGATAAGAATTGGACAGACAATTGAGCTGTTTATTTTGAAAATGGCCCAAGTCCATTTATTTTTAAATCAAGATATTTAACGGTTTGCGTTTTAATAATTTCAAAAATATTGGCAACTGATAACATGGCAGTTGTGTTTCTAAGGGTAGTGTAGTTTCCAACCCAATTAGTATGATAAACATTGTTTAGAAAATAATACCTTTTTGATGGCTATAAATGGACTTAAGCCATTATCAAAATAAAAATCTTCATCATTCTACACAACCAACTAATTTTCTGTGTACAAAATCTTTTTCAGTAACAAGATACCAGCTGGTCGATACGCTTCAAGATCGAGCAATACAAAATTAAATGTCCATATCGACTAGAAAGAAGTTGGTCAGATGAATAGATTATTCATTTCTTTGTCTCCTTTTTCTATGACCTTGCAATTGGAAAACAGTGAACACCTGCAATTGGAAAAACCGACTCCAGCCGATTCAATTTGTCTTACAGAAATTTTACACTCAGTTGAAGACAAAAGTTGAAGTTTTCGTAAAAGCGTTAATAGAAGTTTCCCGGCCTATTCACGTTGAGTATGTTCGCAATTAGGAATACCAATCAGTCACTCCAATATTCTATTAAACTCTTGAAGCTGTATTGCACTCGATGGTGCCGTTATTTTTGATTCTCGAGCAGTTTCAAAACACTATGGATTTCAAGAACATCAACATTAATAATTGGTCACAAGAAGCCGTTTGTTTTGGTTTGTTTGATTTATTACAAAAGCTCACGAACGATCAAAATTGTACTCCATGACTGCGATGTTGTTCAGGAATTCGAGATTATGATGAACTGAAAGAAACTACAAAAAGAAATTAAGTTAATATTAATAGTAACTTTGTTTCTAAACATTCGGTGCTTATAATTTAGTCTATCTTGGCTATGGATTTTAATCACGATTTCAATGACGATTGCCATACTGTAGTTTCTTTATAGTCACAGCTATCAATATTGTCGAATTTCTCAGAGAGCAAACCTCTTATTTTACGTTATGTTTACAGATAGTTGTAGATGAAGCTTGCTGATTTCTAATTTCATAGCTCCAAATTTAATTTTGTTAGAGTATGAATCTTAAACAATAAGTTCCTTCTCACGACAAATTAAAAATGAACTTTAGTCGCTTTAAAGTCAGGGATCTATTAACGTCGAAATCCAAAAAGTGTTAAAAGTAATAGATAGTTACAATCAGAAGTACCAGATGCAAGGTAAACATGGCAGCATGAGGATCTTATAATGTAGTAGTCAGTAAAAAAGACAATAGAATCATGGTAGTGGCCGTATTTTAGATAATATCTTTTATCAGACCTGCCAAACTAGCGGGCAGTTATGACTTATACAACTGTCTGAGAGCCACGGTAGAGAAAGGGTCCTAACTCTTATTTCTTTCTCCTCCAGATACTGCACTAAGTCCAATCACCTACTTTTCAAATTATAGAAAGCTGTTTTTGAAAATACATCAACATGAGAAGAGATTATAATTGATAAAGTGAAAAGAATAAATCAAACATGTGCGATAATGACTATGTGATAAAAGAATTGACTAGGGTCTGAAAAAAAAAGAGAGAAATTTTCGGCTTTCCCTTCTTTTTCTTTCGAGGTTCTAATCGATTCTCTTATTAAAATTATTACACATATTTCGTTTAATCTTTTAACTTTGTCAAAGAAATAGAGCGAAGAGAGCTCTCGAAAAGGAGTACAAGTCATGATTGTATCGCGAACCGCCTGTTCGACAGTACATAATAAAAGAATTATAGAAGATGAAGGCCAATTATTGCAAAATGATTTTACACGAAAAATAATGAATGACTCATTACGATTCATTTAATTGCATTTGTTTGTTCTTGTTATAGTACTTCACTTCACTATAATTGTATCACTATAGTTTATGATTCTAACAGCCAGTTTACACGATTGATCGATCGGTCTCTATGAATTCGTGGTTTCAATATTGTAGAAATGCTAAAACAAGTTTATGACTTTAAAGCGACTCAGCGTTTATAATACTTATAAAATGTTATGTACAACATTATGTACTCTGTGTACAATACTTGTAAAATAATATAATTTTAATATAATATTTTACAATTAATAATTAATTTAATACAATGTAATATTTCAATATATTTTAATATATTAAAATATAATAATATTTTAATATAATATTTTATAATTAATAATTAATTTAATATAATGTAATATTTTAATATATTCTAACATATTAAAATATAATAATATTTTAATATAATATTTTATAATTAATAATTAATTTAATATAATGTAATATTTTAATATATTCTAACATATTAAAATATAATAATATTTTAATATAATATTTTATAATTAACAATTAATATTTTATAATTTTAATGATTATGAGAAAGAAAGGCATGTCGAACACGTGGATCTGATCTTTGAATACAGAAAAGCGCAATAGACAATGCAGAATCGCGTAAAATTGAGTAAACAGTGTGTAATAAAATCGATTTGACTTAGTTTAATTAAGTTTAATCTTAAAATAACTATGTGTATAATGTATGTCACTAATGTATATCAATATATGTATCTTGATGTTACATTCGATCTTAATTCATTAATTAACCTTCAAATCGCACAGTACAATGTGTACTTTAGCTTTTATCGTAACGGCTTATTCACACAGGTTCTCTCTTATGTTTAAATAAGCAAGACCGCCTCACACCCACTAGGCACAGAATATTTTCATTATATTCTCATTAACATGTGCGACTTAAATTTTCGGTGAATGCTGTTCACGGTTGTTACTGATTCTGTCGATCTGCCGAATCGATAAGAGCCGAAAGCAGCATTTACGCATGCATCTTTGCCGCAAATTCAATTCGTGGTACTGAATTTGTGGGTACAGTATAGTGTATTATTCACACGACGACAAAAGGAGGTCCATTTATAAGTGAAAGTAGGATAGGGCTGGATACGTGGGTATTATCTGTGTATGTGTGACCTTTCGTTTTCATGTTTTTGACCATTTAATTTAAAGTGTTATTATTTCGTATGCACCTCAACCCAGAAATCCAAAATCTCCTTCGATACACGTACACAGAAACATAAACCAAGCTTCTGGATGCCCTAAAGAAAAAGTATAGAAGTACATTTCAAGTTAAATTCGTTTTCTGCCACTGGTGAATCTTTTCGGCATAAGTTTATTCCACTGAATAAACAAAGTCTATACAATATCAATTTTATAGATTCCGCTTTGTGATGCGCGAGCTCCTCTCTCAGGTTGCTCAGTTTCCTGTGCAAAATTAGTGCCTATTCTATGCATCTTCTTTTAGCAATTGAAATAAAGTATATCTACAGATGTATATATACACATCTAACACTGCAGTTGACACATTGTTAATTAGTGGTTGTATACTGATAGAAATTTTAATAGTTGTTATTCTTAGCAGGATCAGTCTTGCACGGGCAAATAAGCTTGTCACGCTTGTAATATAATGAAATTGAAGAATTTTTAAAAGACAATGTAAAAGGAAATGGAGATATACAATAGAAATTTTGTTTTTGATTGAATTGTTTAAATTAAAATTTACAAAAACAAAGTTTCACCAAACTTAACTGGACATGTCAATGACTTTAAAAATTAAATTTAGTAATTCATATCTGAAATAAAATCATGGCAATTACATCACCTTGATACACAAGTTTCCAAAAATTTACAGACTCACTAATGAAAGTTCAAGAACAATTTGATATCTCTCTGAATAACTCAAAAAGATGAACAATCAAATAACGAGACATCAGAAATATATGCTGATCTTATCATATTTTAAAAATTACAATTTTAAATATTCATGACGCAATTCATGACGATATCAAAAAAAAAAAAAAAAAAAAAAAATAGTACATGTGAAATAGGTTCTTCTATTGCTTGGACATTTGTTTTGTATTTTCCTCTTTATATTGCTTTGAATTTTTATTCCTTCGTTCAAGGAACAAAAACTTTGAATAGCATGGCTTGATGTCTTGATAATGTTAAGAAATAAGTTCATCTATTTTTCTGCCTGGACATTTTTCTTGTATTTTGTTTTCTTTCTTAAGAATTTTCTTTATTAAACTAAAGATATGCTTAGTAATAACATACCTTAACCCGGGATTACTCACGTGGGGGTCTAATGCAGGTACATCCACGTGGGGGTCTAATGCCGAGAGTACCCACATGGGGGTCTAATGCCGAGAGTACCCAGGTGGGGGTCTAATGCCGGGAGTACCCACGTGGAGATCTAGTAGACTCCCACCATTATCAAATCTTTTCTAGTTTCGTCTAGCTTCGTGATGAGTTTTTTACATTCAGCGTTTCAGTTTTCCTTAATATCTTCGACCTTTTTCATAGATTTACGCAGTATTGTAGGCTTACTCCAAATATTAGACCCCCACGTGGACATCCTGACCAGACCCCCACGTGGGTACTTCCGGCACTAGATCCCCATGTGGGTGTACCTGCATTAGCCCCACACGTGGGTAATCCCGGGTTAAGGAAAAACAAGATAAACTTTTTTTTAAACAATTTTTTAATGTATTAATTATTTTGATCCTTTTATGAATTAAGTGCAAAAATTAATGCAAATTTGATGTTATAAAGCTTGCATATATAAATTTACTTTTACTTCTCCCATTTTTAAACAGATAGATAACAACGTCTGATGAGTATGGTAGATGTAGCATAAAACATAATATTGTTTGTCCATATTTTGATGAAAAACATTTCATATTTCTTCGCGATATGAACAGTTGTCGTTTCTCTTATATTTCTGTTTCTCATCTATTCAATTATTGTATTTGTCACTATCAATAGGTTAGATGATAGAAGTTCATGAAAAAGGTATGCCTTTATGATATAAGTTGATAATAATATTCTTGGAAGATAATTCCTTAGGGTGCAATTGGGCTTTGGTGATTGTTAATGGTTAATCGGCCACTCCAATGTTTTTTCCTTATCACATTATATTAAAAGTAACCCATTTCTCATTACCAGTAACCATTTGCTTTGAAAATGAACAATCCTTAACAAAGAGTAAGCAAATTGAAATGCAGAGTTCAATTAAATTTCTCTCGGAGAATTCGCAAGGAAACCACAGATCATATTTGTTTGTCATGCCAAGCTTACGTAAATGTAAAGCAACGGATTTATACGATGTTTCCATACGATATACCATATATTGGCAATTTCCTTCGTGTGTATCTTGAATTTTGGTGGATTAAATTTGCAATTTCATCCTCCTTAATCGTTGATGGTCTGCCACTTAGCTTTCGATGGTTTCAGTTGAGATCTCCATCTTTAAACATTTTACTCCACTGTTGAATCGTTCGTTCATTCATATAACAGCAATATATTCATATAATATCATAAACACAAGAAACTTTCATTTTAATATTTTCCATACTTTTCAATCTTCGAAAATGGATTAAACGGCGAAAATGAATGTTTTATTCCTTTATTTTAAAAATGTACTTTATATGATCAAAAAAGAATTACACATAAAGCACGTCTGTATTATATATAATTTGATACACTTATAAACATTGTAGTCGAAACAAGTGTAACAGAGAAAATATTTCCCGAAATGTGTATTGTCATGCTTCTGTCTGCGTTTTTCTGAGCTATGAATTTTAAATTTCGAAATTCAAGATCATTCGAAAGTCATGCATAGTACAATGAATTAAATATATTTAGTACGGTGTATTTAGTACATTAGTACGGTGAATTAAATATATTTTTTCATGAGTTGTGCAACGCAACTATTTTTGTTTGAAAAAGAAACAACGTTTACAGGATATTGGCCACTAAAATTATGTAATAATTTAAATAAAATATTTTTTGAGCCTAAAATTGAGCTTAAAATTGAAAAAGATATTTGAAGATCACACTTGAATACGACACTCCTGTATTATCAAATTTTTGTATTATCAATTTTTCGGAAACGATGCATTTTATTTTTAAAAAATTGTATTCTATTATTTTGACAAGAATTCTATTTTACATATGAAGTATTCTGCGCGTAAATTTACGTTGGAGGATGTGTTCGCGTATCTGGAATATAAAATCTTAATTAAATCTTAATTAAATCTATCTTTTCTTAAAGATAGCGCGTAAGAGATATTCGCGTGGAGACAAAGCCATGTGTAGCTCTATAATTGCTCCCGAATTGAAAAGCGATGAGTCTATGAGAAGAATTTGTACATACCAATAATATTTCAGAATCTCTGAAGTATTAAAAATTACTGTGTGATGGGGTCGGGTTAATTATTAAAAACATTGCAGAATTAAAGTCTGAAAACAAAGAAAAGAAAAACGACAGATATCGAAGTATCACAGGTAAATAGTTTTTGCTTAATAATTAATTAATTATTTTATTAATTATTAATTATAATAATTATTTATTATTATTTATTTAATAATTATAATTATCAACAATTTCAATAAAAATTAATTGCTATCCAGAAAAACATTATTAACATTATTAATTTCTTACCACTGAATTTCTTACCACTGAAAAAATATTGTTGTCAATAGCTGAGATATACAGTATACAGTATACAGTATACGTCGCTATTTTTATACGTTGACGGTGCATACTTATTTTTGTTCAAACCAAACGTTCTGTGCTTTTGGCAACTCCTTCTATAATTGTTTTCATTCATAAAGTGACTGTTTTTTGATTGAAATCCAAAAATTGACTACTAACATTGGAATTAATGATACATATGTTGCGATTTTTCACGACGCACACGTTACATTATCAATAAAGAGTGTGTCAATGTCCTCGTCGACGTCTGTTATTTGTGCTCCTAAATGTGGATCCACAGAGAATCTTCGATTCGTGTTACCGTCATTGGTGTTACTAAAACCTAATTTTTGGACATCAGTAAAAACACCCATCTTGTTTTTCAGTTTTCTTCGAAGGAATAAACCTTTCTTTCATAATATCTTATTCACCTACGTATGTAATTTCCACTTTTTATTGTTAACTTGTATAATAAATGTAACAAATCTTTAAACAATCATACTTTGATTTATTTTTATACTTTTTATTAAATTGTTAAAATCCTTAGATATTAATTTGTAGATAATATCTCATTGTAAATGCTACATGCGTGCAACCATTGTTAACAACATTGAATATCTTACAAGAAGAGATAGATTTTTCAATGAATGTAATTCTGATAGGCTGAGAATAACATGACAAAGAAGATATTTTAACATGACAAAGAAGTTATTTTCTTATTTGCATTACAGATTAATTGTGAAAAATATTTCTGTCAATGCCATCATTTCCAATTGTGTCATCTATTGCAACTGCACTTGTGGCCGAAGTGTGTCCAGCTCCTTCTCTTAGAATTAATTCTTCTGAGTATAAAAAAAAATTCTTCCCGAGGAACTTTAGTCATTTAAGGATATGAAGACAGTTCTGTACTACAATGAATTGCTAAATACAGAAAAAAGAACAACTACAGAATTGCTACTCGACAACAACTCTTCAATTTGAATGACGCAACCGAATGAAAAATTATTTGATCAAGTTCGTAAGTCGCAAGTTCATGCTGTTTTACAACAATGCCCTTGCATGCAATCAAAGAGAGAAAAGAGGTGATTTTCTTATCGGAATATTTTTTCCATGCGGACTTTTCACCAGACATGGCACTATTCCGATAATACGCCATCTAGCAGCCTGGCAAACGTACTCTGAACAAGTCCATTCATCGCAAAAATTATATCCATATTATCCAGAAATTTTAGATTCTTGAAACGTAACTACACTGAATTTAAATGTCTAAAGATTGTAATCCTACTCGTTCTTTCTAATTTGGAATATGCCTTCGGTAATCTGACAACTTTGTCTTTCTTGAAAAAATTCTAGTGTCAGTTTTAAGGCTAGAGATAGAGGCTAGGATACGTTCCTTTGACTCTACAGCCAAGACCAATAAACACGTAAAGATAATATAAAAGGGACGCATCCTTGAGCAATACCGTCAGACCCATAAGATAATTACAAATATTGCTTTATGGCACTGACCTGCCTCTTGGTCTTAACATGTCACTTTCTCCATGACGTGACCGGATCGGAGACAATGAAGTCACTAATATAAAAAGGGTCAACACGGTTGGAACAGCGTTCTTACGTGGGCAGTTGCCATAACAAGAGCCAATCCAGCTTACTCTGCACTTCATAGACTGATCCCTCTAATATCCAGAAATAGCAAATTAAAAACTAACATAAAACTAAATCTATACAAAATGTGCGTTAGATCTATTATAATATACGGACACCAAGTCTGGACACCCGCCGCAAACACACACATAAACAAAATACAAAAAATACAAAACAAGTTCTTACGAATCATCCTGGACAAACCATACGATATCCCCATCAAAACACAACATTCAATAGCAAACATTCCAACCATCAATGAATACATTAAAAAAACTCATCAAGGCGTACAAAAATCACCAAAACCCACTCATCAGAAATACCGGAAATTACGAAATCGCAAATATACCGCTCAAAATCAAGACAAGACTTCCAAAGCATGCAATAGCGAAATAAAACAACTGCACAACAGCACAACAGCACACCACATCACGTTCGTATTCAAGTACAGCAAGTTTTTTGAAAATTTTCTCCTGCAACCCACACATAAGTAAACACACACAAACAAGGCAAAACTAATTCCAAATTCTTCAATCTAAATGCAGGTTACAGGGCTATGGAAAAACCCCAGGGACTGCAGCATAAAAATAACCAATAAATAAAAAAAAAGGAATATAAAGAAAATAACCAATAAATAAAAAAAAGGAATATAAAGAAAATAATCAATAAATAAAAAAAAAAAGGAATTCTTTCTTTGAATTCAATCATTTACCATAACAGTGGGTGGTCCTTCGCGCCCAAGGCATATGTATAAGCAAAGAAACAGGATTGATAACAGTCGAGACTGTCCTTAATAGTTAATTTCTACGATAACTGGTCAATTAACTCTAAAAGATCACGATTATGAACTAATAATGAGTAAACATCAGAAAATTATTGCAGATGAAATTTTTTAATATAAAATTTTAAATAGTCACACAAACTGTATTGAGTTCTTGAATCTCATTAACTTCCATATACTATTGCTTTTATCAAAGGCTCGTTTATGCCAATATTCTTATCTCTACGATCGACTGTATCAATATCATTAAATAGAATATGTGAAGTAAGTAATAGCACTCACTCATATCTGAATCTCACTCGATCAAATTGATTTTTCTATTATCTAAAGATTTAGCTTAGAATACTGGCAAATTTTAAATGAATTACATTTTATGCATTGAAGATAGAACGAAAAGTTCTGTGAGATTTTACCACAAAATACTTTCTTTATAATATTACTAATTGAATAGACAGTTCATATATCAGATGAGAATAGACCACAAAAAATTTGTAAATTACAAAGATTTTATTATCGATTATTATCGACTGGAACAATTGCCAAATCATAAATCAGAAGAGTATTATGCAGGCAATAATGAAATGGTTTCCTATATCCTACACGCGCCAATCTCATGATCTTGACATGTCTTTTTTTATGATATTTGTCCTCTATAATTCTTCAGAGTTCTTTGGAAAGGGCAGACGAAAATCTCCTTATATGAGAGGACTTTGAGGAGATCATAGTGTTGGATGACCGGACAATATTGAATCTGTGCAAACACTGACAATGAGTTAGTAACAGTCCACATAAAAGTGGATTGTGAATAGTTAGTTATAAGGGCAAGCTTCAGTAGTTGGTCATCTATGCTCCTTCCTCTTCCACTTGACGGTGATAACCAAATACATATAAGAACATGCTAGAGCATTCTAAAGCATTCTATATCAATCTAGAGCAATTTTATAACAGTATTCTCTAAGAGCAATTCTATAACAGTATTTTATAAGAGTATTCTATAAGAGCATTCTAAATCATTCCAAATCATTGTAAAGCATTTTATTCCATTCTATTTCATACACAACCATGACTGTAACAAGGAATAAACTCTTCAATATTGTAAGTGTGTTGATTCCATTACACAGAAACCAACAATAGTGCAGTGGCTAGTAATCTAGTGACCAAGAGATCAGCTCAGTGATCAAGTTCAAATTCAATGGTCGCTCAATTCAATTAGTCAGTGGGAAAATTGAGTTATTCAAAAAAAAATTATTCTAGAAATTAAAAATTATGTTAATAATGTCATATTTGAATACATATTTTTAGCAATAATTTTGCAATATATTGCAAATAACATTGTACGGTGAAAAAAATATATATATATATGTGTGTATACAATATAGAGTGCATATAGAGTGTATATAATGTGACGTCGGATGGCCGACGTTAGTTTAGCCCCAGAGTTATCGTATATAATAATTTTTACGTATTTCACTTTTTGTATTTTACGTTTCGGTATTGAAAATTTGACAATACTATAGATATAAAAATTATATTACAGACGAGGTATATGCCTCATATATCTCGTCTGTGCTAATAGGTAGACCGGACATTTAATGTTTTTTTGTGTCCCACGTGTTGAGAGTCACCTGATCTTCTTACCGTTTCTGTGTCACATCCTGTCATATCGATTTAGGCAAGTATTGTCACAGACGAGATACATGTTTCGAGCGAAGTCTATTCATATACCTCGTGATTATTTTACTTTATGTAGTTTCCTAATTCACTGTTCTTTAAGCGTAGAGTACGTTCTTTTACGTTTAGAGCATTGGACACGAAGTTCCATAAAATACAAAGTATATTCATATACCTCGCCTGTGATTGAAATCAATTTAAAAAATTTTAGAGTTAATTTATTATGAACCAAAATTCTTTCGAATCTTAAAAAACATTATGGAATCTTGAATATTATTACGATAAATTCATTTCTGATGTACTACTCAAACACATAATTATTAATTTAGTTTTACATCAAGTTATTTTTTCTTGGTTACTAACATTTTTTATTTAAAATTGTTTCAAAGCGATCAATCTCAAAGTCGATACACGCGTTGATTTATTTTACTAACACGTGTTTGCCAATCTCGAAACGATAAACAGAGAGAGAGAGAGTGAGTGTGTATATCCTAATGGACAATTGTATGAATCAGTTCGCGAGAATAATTAGATCAAGTACATGAAAACAATCCTATTTCGAATGTTCGACTTTCTATTTTTATAAAAATCTGCATGAATAAATGAGACAAAATTGTAAATGGGAAATAAATCATGCTTATCAATAGCTTGTAGAAAGTCAATAACTGTCAGTTATTGTCAGCGTTAGAGAAATTCCAATTCATGAAGTTTCATATTACTGAACATGTATCTAAAATCTCTATAGATCTCTATATATTTCTAGTAATAGATCTATTCTGTGTTGTGTTCTATAGAATTTCATTGTAATTATTATTTTTATATGAAACATACAATTTTCTGACTTCAGATCTACGTATCATGTCTTCAATCAATCGCACTTTTGTTTATGCCAAATATTTGTTGAACATACTCCAGGAGCTTTCATTGTCATTCTGTGGCAATCTTGACTATCAGTCTCGCAGTAGGAATACATCATTTCGTTCAATGCCGAGGCGACCAATGGTAATAGTATGCCCTACCAAACTCCTCTTCGCTTGTTACTGTCAACATCCCAGGTGGAGCTGAGAGAGAAAAGTATGCTCCACAAGAATGTGAAGGAGAGGCACCGTATCGGAAGAGAAAATTTGGGATTTAAGGAGTGTGTTGTATTTCGTTTTGAAGTTGCCAGTCAGATTTATCGGTGGTACTGATGGAGACGACCTGCTCCAGAGGTCTCTAGGCGAATCCGGAGAGTGACACCCATCCCAGTAGTTCTGATGCTGCGAGTACAGATGAGGTATATGAATAAATATTGCATCTTACGGGACTTCGCGATCTGAAATACAGATATAGTAAAAAATCATTGATTTTTTCTTTTAGCGCGCTCTACGTTCAAATAACGGTGAGTTAGGAAACTAGTGAATGCTTGAAACCCATTTACAGTGGCCAAACATTTAAAACTGAAATGCGAAGCTAGTAAGTAACCAAAATCATTTTGCTACATATATCAGGAAGAGTTCTATCCATATTTTACGGATTTATGATGATTTTTCTTATATAGTAAATTAAAATTTTAAAATTATTAATGCGTAGTTTTATGTATAAATGATTTATATTTTATTAAACATTCTTAGGAATAATTTTTAACTAACTAAATTTCCAATTATTTTAAACTATCATTAAAATATTAAAATTATTATATTTCCTCATTTATATATTTAAATTATATATTATATTATTTAAATATATATATTATTCAAACATTCAAATTTATGTTAAATTTTTAACAATTTTATTATAAATGTGCAGTGTATTGGTTATGACAAACAACATAAATTTTATAATTCGTTCAAGAGTAAAATTACTCTTATTAATCAAAATATTATTCGAAATTTTTCTATAAACTACTTCGCCTATCAATATTATGATAATAACAGAACTATTTTTTTAAATTTATTTAATAGTAGTAATAAACTTTATTTCGGCCTCAGAGCCATGAAATGTGGACTTGCTGTACATATTTTCCTCTTTCCTCACCCACTCGTTTCTCTCATTCATTTCAATACTATTTTGCAACGCTGTATTAAAAAACTATATTACTTTGATTATTTTTAAATTTTACATAAACTTATTTTTAAACTTATTTTCTATTTTCTTATTTATCTGCTTTGGTTTTAATTTTTCCTGATTTTCTTTTTACACTTTTCTCTTTGGTGTATATCTTCTTATTGCCTTCTCTCTCTCTTGCCAGTTCCCTCTTTTTCCTTACCATCTCCAGCCATCTTACTATCTCATCTTTCCTGCCGCTAACCACTTCCTCTTCCTCTACCCCTCCTTTCTTTTCTCTGCAGTCTCTCACCAGGTGTTTGATTGTTCCTGGTGCTTCATTGCACAAGTCACATTTCCTCTTCTCTTCCTCTTCCTAGTACCTATTCTCCTGTCTCATGTTTCCGCACCTTAATTTATTTCATATTTAATATTTCATAAAGATTTAATGAAAAAACAAACGTATATGTGTAAAAATAAACGTATTACAAATTTGGTACAGAGGGGCACATTATGTAATTATATTTTTGCAGATCAAGGGATTGGAGGAAAACTTATGCTTTACAATTACATTTACATTTACTTTACATTTACAGAATTTATTAGAGAGAGAACAAGATAGATTTTTTACACGGTAGCTTCTTAACGTAAAAATAATAACGTATGTATAACTTTCTCTGATTTTCTCGGACTTTTCCTCCTTGAAGACAGCGTGACGAATTCCTAACAAAGTATTTCAAGAGACAAAGGTTTCAAATTTCTTATTCAAAACATACTTGCTGAAGTGCATTCTGAAAGGATTTTGTTCTATTCGTCAGGAAAGTTTTTTTTCGTTTTTCAGAAAATCAAATTTGAATATTTATCAAGTATACGTGTGTCAAGACCAAGGTGAACACAGATGTGGTATTTATAACACACAAACTTTGTGGTATTTATAACACACAAATTTTTGGTATTTTTTACTTTTGATATTCGCGAAAAACTACAATGAATAGTCTACAATTGTAATACCTATATATGTAATATATAATGATAATTATCTGTCACGATATGTCGGTTGGATATAATAAACTAATTTAAATTGAATTCTTATCTTTAGCTTATGACATATAAAAGTCCGCGTAACCTTAAACAACAGATCACGCTAAAAAATTTTCAAGCTTCGTTAAGACAGCGTGCACAAGCGATATTACATCAAACAAGTAACTCAATTAACAACAAATGTTATTAATGTCTTGAATTTGAGTTAATATCCTTATCCAGCGGTGAAATTTTTCGACGGAATTTAAAAAAAAAAGTCATTTTCTATTCTGCAACGTACCAACATCACGAACAATCAGCAAATGCAACTGCAATTTTCATGGAAGTCATCAGTTTAAATTTGTAGCATATGACAATAATAATGAGAACGATGACTAATGTGCGAGTTATACTCGAAAAGTATCTCACAGATGCATACAAATGAGCAGAATTTTAAGTATCGGTAGATTTTTGCGAATATTTTGGAAAACTAGACTAAGATTAGCGACTAAAATATCGATAAAAATAATATAAAATATCGATATCTACAATACGTGCAAAAATTATCGGAGAGCAAGAGTCGTTTGATTTCCATAAATTTTACCTATCTATCTGTGACTTTGGTTTTTAGACTATCATTACTAGTATCTGATATTCATATTGAACAAATTATATGTTATTAATACGTAGTTTTTACTACTCACGTATCATGTAACTATAAAACAAAGCACGATAAAATTTTACTTTTCACTTGAATCGATACTTTATGTACGTACAAATATAATGTATATCGTATATTTGCGCTGTTGAATTAAATTTTATTATACTAATTAAATAATTTCATTGATTTTTAATATAAAAATATAGATTTTCTTATATTGTAATTAATTTACCAGGAACGTGAAAAATTTGAAAATTGCAAGTGACCAAAGGCTGTACATAGAAATATACCTATCGTAAGTCTATTTACTTGTTTCATTTATTTTATAGTAATCACGTTAACAATAATGTTACAAGCGTTCATCAATAAAGTCGGAATATCAGATTTTGTGGAAAATTGCATATTTCATTCATAATATCGTTGTGATGTCAGGCATTCTGACGTTTCAGAGGCACTTAACAATTAAATACAAAGTTCTATCTAACGTATATAGATTTCGTATCCAATACTTTTGCCATAAACAGAGCCGCATTACTCGAAATGGTAAACGTTCTATGCATTTGTTCCATGTACCAATCATATCCATACATCCCTAAAATTCCATACATCCCAATCCTTTGGGCTTTGGGCTCATCATGCGAATTTAGACAGTATGCACTAGTATGTATATGAAATCCTGTTATTTAGCGATTAGAGCACTTTCAGTGAGAGTAGTGGCTACAACCAGTCTTAATGTTTTTATTTCCAAGGGATTTCAGTTCCGAGTAATTTTAGTACTAAACGTTCAGCTTCCTATACTAATCTTCTCTAATCTAGTACTAATAATTAAATCTTTTGTTCGTACTCCATTTGTCCAGTAGTAATAATTAATATAAATTTTAATATAAATTAAATAATTTATTAATACTTAAATAATTTTAATATAAATGTAATTTATATTTATATTAAATATAATATAAATATAATTTATAAATATAATATAAATATAATTTATAAATATAATATAAATATAATTTATAAATATAATATAAATATAACTTTAATATAAATTTTTAATATAAAAATCAATTATTAATATATACATTTTCTAATAATTTAAATAGTTCAATGAATAGAAATGCATCGTTGAATTCGCATCCTGATAGCTTATCTGTCGTAATGCAAAATCTGCCATTACGCGTTATTGTCATTTGTTCTATTCTGATCAGAAGCAACATTACTCTTCTAGACCTCACGTAGTTTATTCTGAATACTATTGATCCAGATGTTCCGTAAGAACTCAATTAAAACATTTTTGAAAAATGTTTTGGAGTCTTAAATACATAATATGATATACTATGCGTTAATTCTACATTTTAATTCATCATTGCATTTTCATCTAAACTTAAAACAGCATTTGAACGAGCAACGAATAATTTATTATCCTTGTATTGAAAATAGTCAAAATTTCATTTTTGTGCGAAGAAATTTTTTCGTTTCTATTTGATCTGTGCGATAAATAATCAACAATTTTTCAAGTATCCGCAAAAGTTCTTTGAGCGTAACATTAGTTCAGTTATAGATTGAGAAGTGCAAAAGTAAGACATTGGGTATTCTATCAGGTCCAGGTCTAGAAATTTTAACATATTTTAACACTATTATGTATTCATGAAAATTGTGGTTCCTCAGCGGGGTAATGGGAGGATGTCATATAGTGAACTTTATTCTGTTTTTAACTTTTCTGAATTCTTGAAAATATTTGAGATCACTGAAATTATTGGCAAATTTAGATGTTAAAGCGTTCATTATGTCATTTACATCGGTTAGTATCTGCCAATTAGATGACGCTTGACGAAAATGTAATAAAAGATGAGTGTGTGCGATAGAAAAATAAGTATGTCAGTTGTAAGAATATGTAATCGAGGATGACACAATCCACTTTAAAATTTTAATGTGACGTTCACTACTCGTTTCAAAATCATTGTAAAGACAAACGGGTAAGAGCATTCTGTGACGTGTATTCCTTGATATTTTACTAAAATATTTTTTCATATTTTTCATGCTTTCTCAGATATTCTAGCATTTACAACGTTAAATCGGAAATATAACGCGTACATATACATATATATAATATTTAACTATTTAAGTATAATTTTTCTCAATAATTCAATAAACCATCTAGAAGACCAAAAATTCCAGGTGACCAAGAAGAATCATAATCTGAGATCAAAGGATGTCGTGGGTATCTGCAAATTTAGCAAATCTCTGCCCACCTAATTCCAGTTGTCAACCACCTACCTTTATGTTTCTCACACTGGTCGCTAGTCTCTTTGGTCATCCTGAAGTCTCGTATCCAAATAAAAATATAGGTAAATACGGACGTAATAATCCAATTTTAATACAGACAAATACAGATAAAATTAAGACTAAAATGTTGAGTCAAAAACCCATAAATCATACATTAAATAGTTATAATAAAGAAATGAAATATGGGAAATGCTATCATTACGTACAATTTCAAAAATTGATTAGCAGAGAAGAATCTCTTGGTCTCCTAGACCACGGACATCAGTGGATCTTACATCTTCCGATTTCTACGTACAAAATATAATCATTACCTTCAGTAGTAAAAATATCCAGCAGTGAAATGTTCGATATAATCAAATTGATCAAAGCTGCGTATAAAGAAGTTCGACTAAATTTATATGAGATTCGATATTACTTTTGTATTGTTAGTGGAATCTGACATTTTAAAATGCAAACATGGCTTTACGTTTATTATTCCGTTTTACAACATATTAATGAAACATTTGTGGACTTTTTGCAAAATGATATTTTAGTCTTATTTTTACCTGCAGGACACAATGATAGAATTAATATACCAAACCTCGCGGTATCCTGTATATTTAAATTTTAATTACTCATATTTCAAAGTGATATACAATTTTTACAACATTCTCATCTGTCAAGAAAGTGTACGAGAATAATTGTATGCTTCATTGAAAAATGCAAAAACTATATTATATTTCGAGCAACTGTATAAGTTCTTGCATTGAACATGTAC
Organism: Frieseomelitta varia; assembly: GCF_011392965.1. Classification (NCBI taxonomy): domain Eukaryota; kingdom Metazoa; phylum Arthropoda; class Insecta; order Hymenoptera; family Apidae; genus Frieseomelitta; species Frieseomelitta varia. The sequence goes on along the minus strand of NW_025110179.1, from coordinate 107,953 downwards.
TTTACTAGAACTATCAGAGATCTATTACTGTTGCTGAATCATATTACTTTCATCATTAAATTTTGTAAATAAAAGCGTTATATAAGAGCCATTGTGCTTAATCCAATATTAGAGAATTTATCAGACGAAAAATTTTCTCTTCACGAATCTGTCGAAAAGGAAAAGTGTCAATCAATATAATATATCGCATGTACATTTTGTGACTAATTATTTAAAAGTGGGATTTCAAATTATGTAACGTTGAATCGTGAATGAAAAGTATGTAATTATGTTATGTGTGATTTTGTATAATAATTTTAAAACAATTTTCAAATATATTCAATATTATTACTAATTATATATACGGTTACATAATTACATATATAGTTCCACACTTTATAACTAAAATTATATTTTATATAAAACGAATTTTTCAGAGGAAGTGTATGATTTCATTATTGTGGGGGCTGGATCAGCCGGATGTGTCATTGGAAGGTATTCTTCAAATTAAATATATCTGTTATTATTAACGTGCAGGCCGACTTGTGTTGTTAAAATTATGTAGTAACTGAAGAAAGTCAAAGCTAGATACGGAATATCTGCTAAAACTATTGTTACTCAACGATATTTTGTTGTTTCCAACGTCAGATAATACAATAAGTGCATTTTGTAGTATGATACGTTCCATGATATTAATGGTCACGAAAATTCACATTTCTCTTTTCCTCTTTTAGGAATCTACTGAAAAAAATTATTGACCCATTTCTGTCATCCTGATCTCAACTTGCAACGCCTACTCAGATTTTCAGATTTCGCAGAAATTATCGCTTAAAACTTACTGAGAAACAGATCATAGATGATTCTTGTTCAGGAATAAGGATTAGTTTTGCTTTCTCAAATAGTGAATTCTGTTCCATCTACAATCATTTCCAAAAGTTTTCAAACAATATGTCAATTCAAATGCTAACAATTTGTGATGAGTTAGTTTAAATATTTTAAATACTTTGAATACTTTGATTTATATTTTTAGGTATTATTATTGGAAGCTGGTATAGAAGAACCAGAGGTAGCTGATATTCCGGCTTTCGCCTCTATATGTTATCAGGAAGCAATATCGATTGGATGTATCGCATGCAACCGGAGCAGCATTCTTGTCGATCCAGAATAAATGGAGGTTGTGCGATGCCAAGGGGTAAAGTACGTAGACACATATTTCGATACTTTAACATTCTATAACTTCATACGAGACGCTGACTTGTCAAGAATAAACAGAAAGTTTAAAGTTTCCATTTATTTGTAAACAATTAGTATAACATAGGTGATTATAATGACAAATGTACTGAAACATAAATTATCGAAGAGTTTATGTTTATGTATTATATTATACAAAATGTCTCGAAATATCATGTATATATTTATAGTTATATTCGTGAAATTTATAACGAATCTAGCACTATTCGAAGTAGGTCTAGTATTAAAAATTTATTATTATACTTACAGGTGATGGGTGGTTCCAGTACTATCAATTACATGATATATGTTCGTGGTAATGCAAAAGATTATGACGGGTGGGCAGATGCAGGAAATCATGGCTGGAGCTATGAAGAAGTTTTACCTTACTTTTTGAAATCAGAAAATAATAGGGATCCACAGGTAACAAATTTAATTAAAATTTGTCATTAACTCCCATAAGATTAAACTCCATACAATGTATCCTTATTATTATTTTAATTACAGTCAGAATAAGTTTTATGCTCTATACAGGGTAAGAATCTGTAAATGTAATTATCCTGATAACTGTTACTCGAAAAATGTTTCACATTCAATGTGATCACTTTCGAGGAATAATTTAGTATAATTGGTTTGTTTTTAGATGGACGCGTGAAGGAAATATGAATATTGATGAATTTTTTTACATAAAATCGCGTAATATTTGTTTTATATCAAGTGATGATCTGATCTTGCTCTGTAAAATGATACTGACTTATTTATAGTAAAAAATTTCAGATATTCTGACTTTAATTTTATGAAGTCTTGCAACATATATACACTATATATATATATATATATATATATATATATATATATATATATATATATATCATTATTATATACTGTCCTAATGCTGATCAAACTAAATTTTCGATTAATTAGAACGAATTTAAGTTAATCTTTACCATTGTAAATATTTTAGCAGATTTACCTACAATTTACATCTACTATAAATACATCAAAGATATGTATTAAATATAAGTTTTCGAATAGGTTTCTTCTAAATACTATCTATCAAAAAAACGAATAATTCGTTTTAGTAATGATCAATTCATAACACACAAAATTTATATTAAAACAGAAACTACATCAAACACAAGAAATTAAACACAATTAAAATTCGTCTAAAGTTATTAACTATTCTCATTTTTTTCAAATAGTGAAGGACAATCCACTCTATCATAACCAACATGGTTACCAATCGGTACAAAGATTACCATATATCGATATTAATACCGAGATCTTGCTGAATGCGTGGCAAGAACTAGGTTACAAAGTCGTGGATGTAAACGCAAACCATCAACTCGGTGTCATGAACTTACAGGTAACCTCCGATAATGGAACACGTCAAAGCACAAATAATGCTTTCATACGACCTATCACACGCAAACGCAAGAATCTAACCATCAAAACTGAATCATGCGTTACGAAATTGATTGTAGACCACAATACAAAACGTGTAACAGGCGTCGAATATACTTCAGAAAACAACCAAACTAAATTAAACACAATTTTTGCTAAAAAAGAGGTGATTCTCTCAGCTGGATCCATTAATTCTCTGAAAATCCTTATGCTCTCTGGAGTTGGACCAGGAGAAGAATTAAAGAAACATGGTATTAAAGTAATTAGTGATTTATCAGTTGGAAAGAATCTTCATGTATCGTTTTTCGGTCTAATAGTTTCATTGAATTCTACTTCTACAAGTAAAAATAATTCCAACAAGGAGGAAGATATATTCTACTATACAAAGACGCAGGGGACCATTATCTGGAATTGGCTGTACTTCTTGCTCTGTTTTTTTGCAAACAACATTGCAGCACATAAATGGAGTTCCAGATATACAAATGTTGTTCCCTGGAACTAACAAAGAAGATATTTTATATGATGCAGTAGAATCTTTTGAGAGAGATGTTGAACCATTCTTTTACTACAATGCTATTTCTATTCTACCATTTTTATTATCGCCTAAAAGCAGAGGATTTATATTATTGAATGGGAGTGATCCTTTGTGGGGAGCACCCTTAATTTATCCTAGATATTTTACCAGTAATCCAGATTTGGACTTGTTAGTGGAAAGTGTGAAAATAGCTTTAAAATTGTTTGATACAGAATCGTTCAAGAAATATGATTTTAGATTGGTTGATAAATCTTTGCCCTCTTGTAGACAATTTGAGTTTGGTACTAGAGATTATTGGAAATGTGTGATGATGGAGTACACAACGACTATCTTTCATTTAGAACTTGCAAACTGGGACCAACTCGGATCCTGACGCTGTGGTGGATGAAAGGTTGAAGGTTTATGGAATCGAAGGTTTGAGGGTTGTAGATGCCTCGATTATGCCAAAGATTGTTAAAGAAAATACGAACGCGCCTACTATTATGATCGCGGAGAAAGCTAGTGATATGATTAAGGAGGAATGGTTATCTAAATGATGTGTCGTGATGGATTGGTGAATTAAGAAAAGTTTAATTGTGGAAATTAATTATGCCAATTTATATGCTGTAATATTAAATATATATATACATATACATATTACATAGCCTCATATTACATATTACAATATGCGAAGTTCGTTACGATATTATCGTAAGAGTAACCTGTACAAACTTACTACATAAAGCGGAATTGTGTCTACAGCAAAATGGATTTCAATTCGAAAATTTGTTGTGAATTTTTCACGAAATCGTTTCCGTTTAATTACTCAAGGTTCCTGAATTGAATGTAATTTCGAGCCTTAATAATAGACACAACTTATTGTTATGCTGATTGTCATTTTTTGTTGAAATTTTCATTTCTTTGTCTTCAAGATATACTATGTCGTTGAATTCGTATAGATACGAGCTACAATACTATTAAGTCAAAAATATAAAGTGCTATAAAAAAAAACGAAGGTGGCTTTAATAATTACTGAAAAAAAAAATTTTTTTGAAATTTTTTTTATTGCAATATACAGCCAGTCGAAAACCAACTTTTGTTGAAAACATTTTTTTCAGATTATCGCAAATACTTAAAAAATTGTGAAAAGTGTTACGGGACACCCCGTAGATCGCATTCGATCTTTACGAGAGAGGTTTTCGTTATACTCGAATTGGTAGTCTCGCCATTAAGTATCTAGCAGCGTGTTTTCAGCTTCAGGTTGCATTCGAAATGTATATTTTTGATTATCACAAGAATTTTGTGGGTTTTTAAATGTACATAAATTGTACATAAATTTCCGAAGGATGCACGAGTATTCACTGTTCAGTTATAAAGTTATTAAATTACTATCGAATTATTGACCTAAAGAAACTTGAAATACATTAGGAATTTTATAATAAAGATTATATCAATAATCTTTCTTGATAAAACTATAGAAAAGTTATTTCCCTTCTGAGAGTATTTGAATGTGTTGTAGATATCGACATTTGAACAATTTTCTTTTCGACTTACAATCGACAGTCGGCCTCAATTTTCAAGATATTTGCAAAAAATTACAATAAATAAGCCTCTAATTGTACGTACATACATACCGTTTTAATGTTAATTACCTACTGTCATGCTCAAACCGAATCTTTAGCTTACGTTACGTAAATGGTAAATGTTTTAGATTTTACGTTTCATGTATCTGTAAGACAAAGAAAACGATTAAGAAATGATATTATTTAAATCGGGACGCAATAACTTTTTAATGGCATTTCATAACTTTTAATTTATGGTCATTTCGCTAAATGACATTTGAATCTTATTTTTTATACCTGTAAAACAAAATAGCACAATTGCGTTCATATCACTGTATATAATTTAGTTGTATTTCAAGATGAATGTCATAGCTAAAAGACTACAATTTTGCCAAAATGTAAATGAAAAGTTTTGTTTCATTGAAGGAGACAAAAGTCTAAAATTTCGGGCGATTGTATTGGTATGTAGTAATAAGTATTGTGACTATATATATATTGTTGCTGAACTACTATTACTAAACATACAATTTTATTAAAACATTTTCAAAATTTTCCTTTGTTTTAAGTATGTTATTCTGATCGTTAAATTTTGCAAATGAAAGCATTCCACAAGTTAGTATAGCTTTTCAAATGAAGCATAAAATTATTTAACACTGTTTGTTTAACGAATAACATGCTATTTTCAATATAATATTTTAGAATTTATTGCACGACAAATTTTTATGCACAGATTGTTTTGATAGAACGCTTAACTTGTATACTTGTATACTTATCTGTAAGATGATACACTTTATAATAATTTTATATATCTCTTATTATTATTAACTGAACGTTTCACTTTCCACAATTAAAATTATATTTCACGCAAAATGAATTTTTTAGAGAAAGAGTACGATTTTATTATCGTGGGAGCTGAATCGGATGTGTGCATCCAGGCATTTAAACAGGTTAAGCGAAGTAAAACATTGGAAGGTACTTGTAATTAAACATTTGTGACAATATTAACTTTTGAATATCTGTGACTTTTGAAATTTTTGAGATCACATGGTAGTTGAAGGAAATGGAAGATGGACAGGGAATAACTACTGAAGAAACATCCATCAGCTGTCAAAAATGAGCGATGACTGAATCGCCGTCAGGTCAAAATATGCCGGGTAGAGAAAAATTAACTTTTGATAATAGAAAAAAAAAAAAAAAAAAACTGTAATGAAGGTTTGAACATGTGACTGGTATGTGTCACGTTTTTATTACAATGGCACATTGAGAAAGAAATGCAAGACCAGTCGCGACAGCAAACGTTTTGATATACACACGGTGGATAAAGGGAAGATCATGCAAAATATACATGTCGTGGGCCTCTGTTTTCTGAAATATACATGTACACAAACACTCTTCTGCATCAGTTATTTGGACATGTATTTTTGTAGGCTATCTAAAAAATACTATTTATAATAACTAAAGTGCTGATCTTTGTGCGTTTTTATTTTGTTAGAAATACAATCGATAGTTGACCTTAATTTCCGAAATAATCGCAAACACCTTGAATAAATAGCCCATAATTGTGCCTATGTATATACGTTAATGATAATTACCTACATAAATCGGCCGAATGTAATAAATTCTTATCTACATTATTATACTTATTTACAAAATAGTTTGCGTAATCTGCGACAATCTCTACGGTAGTATTTTGCTTGTCACGCCACTAATTTACTAGTCAAATAACTAATGATCTGCCGATTGCTTCATACAAATTCACCTTTGAAAATTCGCATGTTTGGTTAAAACGGCGTGAACAATGGCATACACGAGATTACAAGAAATATTTGCGTTATAACAACGATTGTCATCAATGTATTGAGTTTATGTTATTGTCCTCAATCCAGTGGTGGTGAAGTAACCTGCAATTATAACTTGAAATATTTATTTTTCGAGTAAATTCCTTAAATGATGTCATTTTCTATACTGTAATGTACGAATGTCGCATAGAATCAACATATACAATTGTGGTTATCGTGTATTAGGATTCGTAAAACATGATATATAATAAAGAGGCAAGATGTCTGACGTGACAGCTACCCTTGGAAATATATCACAGATACACATAAATAAGCAGAATTTGATTTCGAATACCGGAAAATTTTTGAGAATATTTTGGTAATTAGCTTTGATTCCCGATTATATGTAAAGGAAAAAGTTGTTTAAAATGCCATTTTCAATAGATGCAAAAGCCATCGAAAAAGAAGCAATTTTTTTACTTTACCATATTCCCTTTTTGTTCTTTATTTCTTTACACACTCGATAGTTTTTAGACACATTACAGTCAAGACATACATTTTTACCTGTTTTGTAACGATTAGCTTTACTTCATTGTTATTTATCAGACACCACTTACTATTTCAATATCGAAACTGTAATGTATAAACATGTTCAGTATTCATGTATTCATATCTGCGTAACTATAAAAGGAATGAAACGATTTAAAGACTGTACCATTTAAATCGGGAATCGACTTATGTACAAATATTGTGTATGTTGTTTGTTTGTGCTACTGAATGAAATTTGATTGTATTAATATTACTTAAATAATTCTGTAAGAATTAATTATTAATATGTACATTTGCCTACATTATAATTTGTTAAAGAACGTGACAAACACAAAAAATTTCAAGTGACTAGAGACTCTACATAAAAAAATACACATGTTGTAAGTTATTTGTATTTATTTGTTCATTAACTTCACAGTGATCGTGTCAATGATCATATCGCAAGCAATCATCAAAAAGATTAGAATATCCGATTTCGTGCAAAATTGCATAAGGCATTTCATTTCGATATCATTGTATCGTTGGTCATTCCGATACTCTCAGAGATAACAAACAATTAAATACCAGATTCTGTATTATTTAATGAATCGCCATAAACAAAGTCGCAGTCGCTCGTTACTTCAAATGGTAAATATTTACATTTCATGCAATTGTTGCATCCGATCGTGAGAATACTTTTAGTAAAACATTAGTTATGAGATTCTGTAATTTTTTAATTATAACACTTTTAGTAATAACCGAAGACTTTCCAAGCGATTTCAGTTCTGTACAATTTTAAATCTAGACTTTTAGCTTCTTATCCCAATTTTCTCTTCGTACTCCATTTGTAACGTACCACTAACATTTCACTACTTTTACTACTTATAAATATATTGTTATCTTTAGTAAAAATCAACGATTTAATATAATACATTATTCGGCGATACAGATTCACGGCGCTGTATAATCGTAAGCGAACTGCAGGTCACTTCCAGGGTTCATACCATCGCATTTGGAAATCAAGCACCGTGAAAGAAACACATTGTCACAAAAATAGCGATACGTATTATTGTTTCAACAGAAGTAGTGGTAGCCACTATCCCCCCCCCCCCTCTCGAATGAAATTTAAGACGTAATGTAAAGTTAATATTAATAATTATCAATCAAAAGAAAAAACATTGACAATAATATTAGAGATCAAATGAAATAGTTATATACTTAATACTGCAAAGTGTTCAAGAATCCAGTGCTGCCAATGAACTGTTTTCGTTCTGTAGAAAATTCTGAATGTAAAAACTTGAATGTTCTTGTTCCACATTGGCTTTCAAATATTCTTGAATATTTCACGGATTTTTAGCATTTACTAATTCAAGTAACATGTGTTCAATAAATAGAGATGCGACAAAGTATCTCTAGCACATGCAAAATATCTAAGAATAAATTTAGACAACAAAATGACATGGGCACAGGCAATCATAGAAAGGACAAACATTGCCTACCCCGTACTACGATTATACCCACTCATAATGAACAACAATAAACTAAAAGCAAATATAAAGCTTGTACTCTATAAGCGTATATAACACACATAATCACTTACGTACATCAAGTCTGGGCTGCTGCAGCCATGTCATATATAAACAAAGTCCAAAATATCCAGAATAAATTTCTGAGAATAATCCTAAATAAACCATATGACACGTCAGTAGTAGAATTTCACGAAATAGCAAAAATGCCCATCTACCACAATACATAACTACATCCTAAAATCTAGGATATTATAAATCACGTAAACTTATTTGTGAAGAACACAGGTAATTATGACATAGAAGAAATACCAGTGAAAGTCAAAATCAAATTATGTCAATCAATCGTCTCATATATACCTTAGACCTGGAACTTTCTTCTTTAACTAGAATCTTTTTCTACTTTCAACAAAAAATAAAAGTTCTTCATTTACGTAAAAATGTATGGTATGTTTGATGAAGATAATATCCAAAAAATTATAGTTATCTCAGAGTTACGTTTTAATAGCTTCATTATCTTCTCCTCGTTATCGCTATAGTTTTATCTTTAAGAAATTGTGCGTCCTTTTTTGTGATGCCTGTGTTGCTAATAGCGCCTCATCTAACTTCATTTTATGTTTAAAAATTTAAAATACGGACAAATAGCTCAATCGAGCACACGTGTATCAAGATCAAATATCTTCTATGTATCGTAAATACTAATGTATATACACATGTATCGTAACAAGTATTTTACTTGCAATACTATAAAGAATATATATAATTGTATATATATGTATATATACACACAGCGGAGAATATCTCGGTCCCGCAGCCTCGAAAAAGTACACGATGAAGGCCATCGTGGAGGTTTTAGTCGGTAGAAATCCGACACTACCCAGCTCCGGAACATGGGCTGGGTGTCATATGCAAGATTTCCTCCACATAAAAAAAAAATATATATATATATATACACAATTATATAATTTATACAATAATACACTTGTACAATTCGACGTTTATTCAAAAGCGCTGCAGTTCAACCGAATCGTTCGATAGCTTGCATAGAATTGAATTAATTTCCGTCTCTACTTCCGAGTGTCATTTATAGTCATCAGATACTATTTTCATTTCTTCTAGGGATTTTGCAGGTCCTAGAAGCTCCGAAAATTCTTCGTATCCGCTTCATATTTTTCCTTTATATGAATTTGTACTGAAAATATTCTATATTAAATTAAATACTTTTATATATGTATATTTTTTATTATTATACAGGAACACTGATTTCTAAATTTTTCTTAAATTTTCGAGAATTGTATAACTTTCGTTGTTAAATAATAACTTCGTTATACTTGGAATATATCAGGAATTTTTAAATGTCAACAACCTCTCTTGCTAAAATTATTGGTATGTTACAGATATCGACATTTTGAACAACTTCTCCCTTTGCACACACCGGTGATTGATTTCATTTTCCGAGATATTCGCAAAAAACTACACCGAAGAAGCCTACAATTATAGCTATATAAGTTTCAAAGTTAATTATCTGCCATCATGTATTAGTCGGGTATAATAAATTAACTCAATCTGAATTCTTATCTTATCAAGCTTATTACATGTGGTCCGCGTAATCTTGAGTAATTTCTGAGCCAGCCTTCAGTAATATTTTTTCTGCCATGCCATATTTATACAACCAATAGTCATATTTAGAGTTTACGTGCAAGAATTTACAAGCTTGGCTAAAACAGCGTGTATAACTGCATAAGCGAAATTACATCAAACTAGTACTATAAATCAATTAACAAACATCATCAATATATTGAATTTATGTTCTTCTTATATCTTCAATCCGCGGTAAATTATTCGAAGAAATCCTTAAAAAGATTTTATTTTCCATTCTGAAACATACACACAAATACAGCTGTGGTTTTCGTAGAAGTTATGTTTAGTTAAAGTTATATGTTTAGATTCGTAAGATATGATAAAAATAACGGCCAATGTGCCAGTTGCATTTACAAGCATATCAATTGCATAGTGAGTGCTTTCAGTACAAATACAATTTTTGGTACCGGCAGATTTTTACAAATATTTTGAAAACTAAACCTGATTGACTAAATGCAAAGGAAAAATTTCGATATCTATAATAAGTGCAAAAATTGTTGGAAAACAATTTATTTCTCGCACAATTTCACCTATTTAATTATTTATTATTAGTACTATACGATATTTATATTGGATAAATAATATGTTAGTAGTAGTAGATTTTATTTTGCTCATATCGTATAGAAACTATAGAAACGATAAAAAACTATCCCATTTAAATCTAGACTGAACTCGATATGCGTACAAATCTCTCGCATGTGTTGTACGTCGTGGAAATAAATATCATTATATTACTATTATTTAAGTAATTTTTAATATAAAACTTAATTATTAATATATACATTTTCTCATATTATAATTAATTAATTTTATTAGGAACGTAAGAAATCTGAAAATTGCAAGTGACCAGAGGCTGTACTGGAAATGTGACATGTTTCTCTGAGCATAATTAAGTCTAGTTGTATAAAATGAGAAGTGCGACAGAATTAAGCAGGGTAATCTGTTTAATAAGGGATTAGGAATTCCAGGTCTAGAGATTTTAATACAATTTGACTATTATAGTATTCGTCAAAATTATGGATCTTCAAAAGAATTAATCAGACATAGAAGGGTATATTGGCCTCTTTTATTCTATTCTTAATTTTCTTGAATTCTTAAAAATAATTGAAATCACTGAAATTATTTGCAAATTTGATTACTAAAGCAATTATGTCATTTGTGCTAGTATCTGCTAATCAGATAACGTTCGACGAATATGAAATAAAAAATGGAAATGTATGTAAAAAAAAAAATAAGTATGTCAGATGTAAGAATATGTAATTAAAAGTGACACAGTTCACTTAAAAATTTTAGTTTGACGTTCACTAGTCGTTTAAGAGTCATTGCAAAAGCAAACGGGTAAAAGCACTGCATGACATGTTCCTTCATATCATATATTTCTAAAATATTTTTTCATACTTTTCATGTTTTCTGAAATAGATGAACATTTCCAGTTAAACTGGAAATAGTATGCACACATGTATAATACTTAACTAAGTATATAATTGTTCTTAACAGTTAAGTAAGTTATCGAGAAGACCAAAAATTCCAGACGACCAAGAAGAATCATAACCTGATAACTAAAAAGATGTCGTGGGTACCTCTAAATCTATCAAGCTTCTGCACATCTAATTCTACATTATCAGCCTGTCAATCATCCAGCTTTATGTTTCTTGCACTCGTCGCTAATCTTTTCGGACACTCTGAAGACTCATATCCCAATAAGAGAATAGGTAAATACAGACAAAAATAATTCAATTATAATACAGGAAAATGCAGGTAAAATGAAGACTAAAATATCGTGTAGCCAAAATCCGATAAATCATTCAATAAAATGTTATAATAAAGATATCATTTTAAGATATCACCAATAGTCTCGATATCACTTTGTATCGATAATAGAGGTTGATACTTTAAAATGCAAACATGGCTTTACATTCATTTTTTCTTTTTACAACCTGTTAACCAAGCGTTCGTAGACTTTTTGCTAAATGATATTTTTATCTGCAAAACACAATGGTAGAGTTTGAATACACCTCGCAACACTCTATATATTTCAATTGTAATTATCTGTATTTCAAAATGAAATACAATTTTTACAGTATTCCTGATTTCCAAAAAGTATATAAAAGTATTTGCTTCATTGACAAATACAAAAGATGGTGGTTCAAAAACTTCAAGCAATTGTATTATTATGTTTTATCTAGCAATAACATGTGCTTGTATTAAACATGCATTGAATTACTACTATTACTGAAACGTGTTATTTTAATCATTATATTTTGTAAATGTCAACATTATGTAGGAGTTATTGTGCTTAACACGGTATTGGAGAATTTAACGCAAACATTTTTGCGCAGAAATTTATCAAAAATTAACGATGCCACCCAATGCCACATGTTATACACTTATTTGCATACTTATGTACTTAATGACTAATTACTTAAAATCATTAGAATATGCAAGGTGCTGATTAAAAATTATATAACAGCGAACATGTGGTAGTTCTTGATAAATTTTCGAGCTCTATTTTCGTGTATACTGAAACTTCAGTGAAAAATATATGTAGCGTACCGATCCGAATCCACGCATTAGGGACGTTGATTAGATTGGTGGCTTGCTGCTTTCAACGTGAAACTCAGCTGGTTCAAGTAAAGGTTTAATTAGTGTTAGATTGGTAGGGTTTAATTCACTCGTCAGAGGTGAATTTGATTGGATGATTTGATAATCTGAGGGACATGAATTATATGAGTAAGGAATGTAAAGTCCTGAATAAAGTAAGTGAAATTGTATGAGTAGGAGAGTAAGATTTGACTGAGTGGAAGAGTAAGTTGCATGTAGGAATGCTATTGAAAACTACTTTGCTGGATTGTTGTAAACTACTGACTTTTCTTTGTGAGTTGGTCTTATATAGATACATTCTATTGTATTTTCCCGGGTTATGGGATTGGAGAGGTAAACTAATTGATTCCAGACATATTATTGTGTGAGGTCGATCCCATAAAGTATACAATTCTTAAGAGTCCTAGGATGCATCTATACTTATACTTACGTCGAGAACAGTTGCGATAAAGAAATTTGGAATTGGGAGTCAAGTATGACTACAGCAATGAAATAGAAAGTAAGACATGAAACGGAAGACATAAAAATACGGTCAAGGGAAATCCCTGCCGTGGAGAAAATAAATTTGAAAGTTTTTATTCTTGGCTGGATGAATTTATTTTTCGCATTACAGTTTTGCCCTCGTTGTGTCCGGTGAGACCGAACAATATATAAATAAGTTATGCATAATTTTATATAATAATTTAAAGATTATATATTTTATAACAATCATAAATATATTTAATACTAATATTAATTACGTATATGTACGTCCCACATTTTATGATTAAAACCATATTTTGTATGTACGTGAATTTTCCAGAGAAAGACTATGATTTTATTATTGTGGGAGCTGGATCAGCCGGATGTGTCGTTGCAAACAGATTAAGCGAAGTGAAACATTGGAAGGTATTCTTCAAATTAAATAAATGTGTTATTACTAACGTGCAGGTACCTATGTCGACTTGTGTTTTCAAAATTATATAGCAACTGAAAGAAATTTCAGTTAGATACGGAATATCTTTTAAAGCTATTGTTACTCAACGATATTTTGTTGTTTTAAACGTTAGATAATCGAATATGTGTATTTATAATATGATACGTTCCATGATATTAATCGTCATTTCACTATTCAGTAACAATCTACTGAAATAAATTATTGACCAATCCTTTCCTGATCTTAATTTGCTTACTCAGATTTTCAGATTTTGTTGAAATTCTCGCTTAAAACTTACTGAGAAACAGATCTTAAATGATTCTTGCATAGGAGTAAGGATTAGTTTTGCTTTTTGAAGTAGTAAGTTTCGTTTCACCTACAATTACTTCCGAAATTTTTCAGTCAATTTAAACGCTAACAATTTGTGATGATGTATATTAAATATTTTAAATACTTTGAATACTTTGAATTACATTTTCAGATATTATTATTGGAATTATTATTATTGGATATTATTGGATATTATTATTGGAACCTGGTATAGAAGAACCAGAGGTAGCTGATATTCCTGCTTTCACCCCTACATTACAACGAAGCAATATCGATTGGATGTATAGAATGCAACCGGAGCAGCATTTTTGTCGATCCAGAATAAATGGAAGTTGTGCGGTGCCAAGGGGTAAAGTATGTAGACATATATTTCGATATTTTAACATTCCGTAACTTCATACGACAAGCTAAGTTGTTGTCAAGAATGAACAGAAAGTTTAAAATTTCCATTTATATGTATACAATTAGTATAACATAGGTGACTATAATGATAAATGTACTCGAACATAAAACATAGAAGAGTTTATATATATAATATGTATCATAATATCTCGAAACATCATGAATATGATAGAACGCGACTATTATAGTCATATCTATGAAATTTGTAACAAATCTGGAACTACTGGAAGTTGTTCTAGTATTAAAAATTTATTATCATACTTACAGGTGATGGGTGGTACCAGTACTATCAATTACATGATGTATGTTCGCGGTAATCCAAAAGATTATGATGGATGGGCAGATGCAGGAAATCGTGGCTGGAGCTACACAGAAGTTCTACCATATTTTCTGAAATCAGAAAATAATAGGGATCCACAGGTAATAAATTTAATTTGAATTTATATTATCATTTACCAAAAAAAAAACTGTATACAATATATATTTATTATTATTATTATTCTAATTATAATCAAAATGAGTTTTATTCTCTAAACAAGGCGAGACTCTGTGAATATAATTATCCTCATAAATATTCGTTTGAAAATTGTTTCAAATTCAATGTGTTCTATTTCAAGTAGTAATTTAGTGTAATTAGCTTGTTTTAGGATATGGTTATTGATGAATTTTTTTTATATAAAATTGCGTAATGTTTGTTTTATAGTATATAATTGTTTTATATTTATATATTTTCAATTGATGTAGCAGATCTTGCTCTACGAAAAAGTATTGACTTATTTATGGTAAAAAATTGTATTCTGACAACAATTTTTTGAAGTCTTGCAACATATATACACAATACATAAATATCATTACTATATTATACTGTTCTAACGCTGATCAATTTAAATTTTCGATAATTAGAACGAATTTAAGTTAATTTTTATCACTTTAAATATTTTAACAGATTTATCTACAATTCTCTGATTTATTATACGTATTTTACATCTACTATAAATACATCAAAAATATAATTAAAATATAACCCATGGTCTTTTTCTAAATATTATCTATTAAAAAAATCAGTGATAATACGTTTTAGCAGTGATAAATTCATAACGCACTAAATTCATATTAAATCAAATTAAAACTAGAACAAACAAACCAAACAAAAATTAAAATTCATCTAAAATTATTAACTACTCTCATTTTTTCCAGATAGTGGAAGACAATCCACTCTATCATAACCAACATGGTTACCAATCGGTACAACGATTTTCATATGTCGATATTAACGCCGAGATCTTGCTGAATGCGTGGCAAGAACTAGGTTACAAAGTCGTGGATGTCAACGCAAAGAACCAACTAGGTGTCATGAAGGCACAAACGACATCCGCTAATGGAACACGCCAAAGCACTAACAACGCTTTCATACGACCCATCAGAAGCAAACGCAAAAATTTAACTATCAAAACAGAATCATACGTTACGAAATTGGTTGTAGACAACAAAACAAAACGTGTAACAAGCGTCGAATATACTTCAGGAAACAACCGAACTAAATTAAATACAGTTTTTGCTAGAAAAGAAGTGATTCTCTCGGCTGGATCGATTAATTCACCAAAAATCCTCATGCTGTCTGGAATTGGACCAAGAGAAGAATTAAAGAAACACGGCATTGAAGTAATTAATATTTCATCAGTTGGAAGGAACTTTCAAGATCATGTAGGAATGTATCATCTAGTAACTGCACTGAATTTTACTTCCACGAATAAAAATATTTTCATGAAGGAGGAAGATATTTTGTCTTATCAGAAGACACATAGGGGAAGACACCTTTATCTACAACTGGTACATCTACGGTTGCTACTTTCTTGCAAACAATGTTCCAATATGAGCGTGATATGCCTGATATTGAAGTTTTTTCTTTTGCAACTAATCAAAAGGATATTTTAAATAATCCAGTCGAATCTTTTGAGGGAACTATTGATCCATCATCTTATTACGATGCTATATCTATTAATCCAATTTTATTGTCACCTAAAAGCAGAGGATTTATATTGTTAAATGATAGTGATCCTTTTTGGGCTCCACCTTTAATTTACCCTGGTTATTTTACAAATAGTATTGATAGAAGAGGTGGAAGCAACATTAAAATTATTTGATACAGAATCGTTTAAGAAGAATGATTTTAAGTTGATGGATAAGCCTTTACCTGCTTGTAGACAATTCGAGTTTGGTGTTAGAGATTATTGGAAATGTGTGATAATGGAGTATACTGCGAGTTTATACCACCTAGTTGAGACTTGTAAGATGGGGCCAAAATCGGATTCTGAGGCTATCGTGAATGAGAGTTTGAAGGTTTATGGGATCGACGGTTCGAGAGTTGTGGATGCTTTAATTATGCCAAAGATTGTTAGAGGTAATACGAATGCGCCTACTATTATGATCGCGGAGAAAGCTAATGATATGATAAGGAAGATTGGTTGTCTGGCAGGATTTAAATTATACGATGTGGAGTGGATTAAATAAAGCTTAATTGTGATATTAATTGTCTCTACTTATGCGCTGTAATACTAAAATAAATATTAAAGTAATAAATGTAATATTGTAATATCAAATTAAACTGTATATATATATATATATACAATACAATGAAGAAATTGCACAATATAATGTTCAAATAAATTACAATTTATTTGCTCTATTATTGAAACAAATTGTTAGTATTAAAAAAGAGTTATTCTTTCAACGAAGTATATTTTTTGTGTTTCTTAACCGTTAAAGTTACAGTTATGTACATGATATTTCAGAATTATGCTTACATGCATGATGAAGACTCTTTAATAATTTATGAATAACTTTATCCATAGGTTGATCGACAACAATTAGACAATGTGTGTCTATTTGAATAAAAATCGCAATAAATTAATTACTTCCTAATTCCTTATATTTATTAATATAATTTTAAATTTAACATTAATTGTTTATTATTATATTTATAATTATTAATATTTATTAATTACTTACTAATTGGTTATATTTTTCGTTATATAAGATTTATTTTATATATTGTTTATTACTTATTTCTTGCTTTATGTATACGTCCTAGAAGATATACTACATTTATCATATATAATTATCACATAATTATCTTTTCAATAAATAATATATATTACATGTTACAAATGATAGTTTTATAGGAATAAAATTTTATTGAGATAGAATTTTTCGTGTCCATAAAATAGATTGTCGAATTTTGACATACCTTTATTCTAATGTCATTAACCAAGAAATAAAATCATATAAATATAGGACCAAAAATTTTTCTCTCTCGAGCAATTTGGACTTCTGTTATTGTTTAAAACTTTAGCTTATGACAATAACGCTAATAGTTTGAAAATAGTCAAAATTAAATTGTTGCCTTACATATTCCAAATTTGGAATACACTAGTAATTTTTGAACGTCTTGGATAGTCGACGAAAAGCATATATTTTTAGTAATTTCTTTAAATAAATTATATATTCCTATAGGGTTCATCATGATCAAAAAATATTCAAATTTCGGAAAGAAAAAAATTTCCAGACTTATAGTTTCGTCTTATATGACTTCTTTTCTTTTTTAGTAGCAATAAAAAATGATAAATAAATAAATAAAAAATATAAAAATTTCCTTAACACTCTTTACATGTGAGAAATGAAATATGAAATGGTACGAAGTTTATAAAAATACGACTAGTATTGTGTCTCGTGATTGAATAAACATTATTGCATATGTGATTCCATTAAAAAAAAACTAAGTCTCGAAGATACGTCCGTGTGGATAAAATATGTAATCATCATAAAGTGTCCTTTTCTAAAAAGATTTTTACGATAACCAATGGTTTGAGAGATTATTGTGAAAGATTAAAATGAGACATTCTCTATATCCGCAAGCTCATATAAAAATTACTAAGAAACAAGTTCTAAAGAAAGAAACATTGTTTGTCAATAGAAAGTTCTGAAATATGCTGTAGAAAGTATTAAAATTATATCAAATAGGACATTTTATTCCATTTTTGTGTACTAATCTTAATACGGTTTCACAGATATATTGCAGAATGGTACAATTTACCATTATCACTACTTTTTACTACTTTTCATTACGCCACCAATCAGGAGTATGTTGTTTTGTACAAATAATCTAATTTATTCATATATGCTATATTTAACAAGCACGATTTATTACAAAATATATATTTATTTCAGTTGTTTCAGATAAATGGTATAGATTTTCTTGCAAGAAAGAATAATCTAAACCTATCTTTAAATTCATGCAAATATATTGCAATAACAGACAATCACTAATGTACAGTGAGTGTAGAAAGTATTCGTATACCGTTCAATTTCTAACAAAACTTCGTGAAATGGTAGTTTATTAACAATTGTTTTTATAAACAATGAGTTTGTACATATTTACGGAAATCTCTAGAATAGATGCAATGCAAAAAAAAATTTTTAGTTTGCATAATTTACGAAATCAAAAAGAAAAAACAAAAAATCGGCAGAAATGTACAAGCAATAAGTATTAGTACAGTTTCTATTTCGAACTGCTTACAAAAGAATTTATAATGTAAACATATTTCACCGCTGCTTCATAACTATGATTAATGTTTAGTCAATTCAATGCCTAGGAGAATTGCAGCAATAATAATATCAAAAGGAAACCTTACAAAATATTAATTAACTGTTTACATTAGTTCTTTTTATTGTCAAATTCATTTAAATTATGCTTTTTCTTTGAAATTTCTAACAATGTAGCAGTTATACGAATACCTGTTTCTTGTACATTTCTGCCGATTTTTTATTTTTTCTTGTTGATTTCGCAAATTATGTAAATTAAAAATTTTGTTTTGCTTTGCATCTATTCTAAAGATTTCCGAAAATATGTACAAACTCATTGTTTATAAAAAAGTTGTTAATAAACTACCATTTCACGAAGTTCTGTTAGAAATTGATTGGTATACGAATACTTTCTACATTCACTGTATGTTCAGAAAGTTAAAATAAAATAAACAAACTGTAGATAACTAAATGTTTGATGTTCAAAATATCCTTGTCCCCAATTGAAAAATGTGCTATAACAATTAAAAATATCAGTGTTCAATTTTCTAACTAGTCGTTTCTGACTTCTAGAAGTGTGTAACATACTTTACCTAATATTTCCAATGGTGCGTTCAATACTCATTCGTTCCCCAATTCGGCCAAATTTAAATCCAGCATCCTTCCATGTTCATTTAATTCTTCGCCAAGTCTCAGAATGCATGAGAAATAACTATTGAACATTCGTGTATGTTGGATTCAAGCTACTCAATTATTCCTTTGCATTTCAGGGCTCTAAAATCTCAGCAGAACACCTATTATATTTATATTAAAATTCGAAAAATTAAATAATATCTTGTACAATAAAAAACCTGTAAGGCATTGATACATTAATGACAATATAATATACTATCATAAATATTTACTGAATATTAAAACTAAAAACGTCCAGAGACATTTGAAAGTGAGTGATTAGATGAATTGGTAAATTCACAGAGTAACCATTCTCTCACCGATCTCGTTAAGTTCTAATTACGTTAGAAATCGACAATTTTAACAACATTTTTCTCCCGAAGAAAATGTTTTAACACACATAAATATCATCGAAACTGATGAAGATTTGGTTTATGTAGAGATTTACTCCCGAATTTGGTCGATGGATAAAGGAATAATTTTGAATGGGTTGAATGGGTTGATTTAAAGGTATCATTGCTGAACTTTTTCGAAAATTGTTTTGAAGATCAACATATCATGAAATCTCGAGACTTCGCGGATCTATGATGTGTTCATTCTTATTCAATAACGGAGCAAACTTCAAATTCTCTAATAATCCCAGAAAATGAGAAGTTCTTCTAACAATAAACGATTAAAACAAAGATGCAAAAATCTTAAACTCAGAAGTAGCAGAAAATCATAAAAATCATTAATGATCGAATATTGAACTACACGAACTCTGTAATTTTATAAAAAAAAAAATTCCTGTAATAGTAAATCTGGGCTAATTTTAAAACTTGAAGCTTCTATTTTCAAAATGGATCTTTCATTTTATCGTGAAATATTTCCACAAATAAAGATACTTTTCTTCTTGAAAATGCTATAAATTATCACAGTACGTAAAAGCAACGAAAAATTTCGTTCAGTATTGAATTTTCAATAAATTTGCATCGTAGTCGGAAATATTGATTTCGCACTATTTATTTCTTCGGAAAATGTCCACTTATTCTATCTATGATTATCCTTTGAAAAAGTATATTGAATTATGTTATTTCACATACTTGTAATAATCAACTATAATGTAATTGCGAATAAATACGGACGAAAATACTATCAAGCAAACACAATACATTATCAAAGCATAGTTTCAAATACATCGATACTGTTATTTCATCAAAATCAGCCAGTGATGTCATTGTTGATGACACTTGAAAATATTTTTTACAATTAAGTACCGTGTCTTTTATACACATGTCATGGATATAATTTATTGATTTTTTTTATTTAAAGTAACAATGAACTCAGTAAGAATATGAGAGAAAATAAGAATACAAGAAATTTGAAGATCTATTATATCACAATATATGTAATATTAAAGAGCAGGCGTATTCAACTTTCAAACATATAAACAATGCAAAGATACAATACAAACTTTAAATAGCTAAATACATATCATTATATTTTTTCTTTATTCCAGCAATAACACTGATCGTACAATATTTCAACGATATTCTAAATTGAGTATCCACGATAACATTATTTTGGATTAGTTTGGAAATAATCCCCGTCATTGTAACCTGAAACAGGACAAAAATATTCTGTCATAGTAAAAAGCAGTATGTTAAAAAAAAAATAGCACTTCTTGTAAAAAATTTTCATAAAATGTAACACTTCACGAGATTTATGAAAGTCTTTACGATGTCTATTATGTCTAGCACAAATATTGCAAAGCTCGAAGAGAACGTTCTTAATACTTTACAAAACGCGACAGAAATAAAATGCATAACAGAGCAATAGCCCTAAGAGAAATTCCGACTTCACTTCTCAAACGACAGTAAAGAACTGACTTTTTTTTTCGTAAGCTGTAATTTTCATGCTGCACATACGTTGCCGTAAAGCTTGGAAATGCGAGGAAACACCTGGGTTTGATTGACACTTTTTTGATTGCCACGGAGACAACTTTTTCTTCAAACTTAGAGCAATTGTGCGAAAATTGTAGGGGAACAGGAAGAGAAAGAATAAAAGTAACGTTTCTTCTCGGAAAGACATACATTATTCACGAGCATCGGCGGATAGTCATTTCCCCCTCATGTGTAATTCACAAGTTGTGTCACGCGACGGTGTCAATATTTTTATCCCTTTCTTTTATTTTCTGTGAAATATGTAAAGCTACGACCGTGACCAGACGCTTCCCGACCGTCGAAAAGAATGGACTTCATTGGCTACAAGTATTATAGACTTCTGAAATTCTGCTACTTCGTGATGGGATTGACATCGTACAAACCAAAACAATTAAGCGTAGCGCATACTACGATTGTATGTTTGATACTTCTTCTCGGTTCAACATTTTTCGTGGTAAGGATATTCCATTCGTACGAAATATAATTATTTAACCGGTTTTCTCGTATTACTCGTTCTCTCGTATCAATGCATTATTTGAGAAAAAAATTCATCTCTTATTTACATTTTTGTTATCAGTTGTTACAGTTCTATTTCGAAAATAATACTTGCAGCTCTCAATTCTCTTTATTGCAAGTAATATTTATAATTCTGGTAGCATATATAAACATAATCTATGGTTCTTTACTTGTGAAATTCATAAACGTAAGTAATGAGTTACGTAACTACGTAAGTAACTGTATTTCGGTTAATTTTAATCACTCATTATAAGACCGTATCATTACGTATCCTCTTTTTTGGCTTTTTCAAGATAGAGGAATGGTTAAAGGATATAAAATGTGATTGGAATCACCTACATGACATAGAAGAATTTGAAATACTTAAAACACATGTCGCGATGGGAAATCGTTATACAACTATTTATTTAAGTAAGAAGTAAATTAATCGTCACATAAGACGACCAGGAAACGCTTAACGATAATGTTTTACGCGTAAGATACATTGCAGTTATACTTTGTACCAGTTATGTCACTATTGTTGCGATACCATCTCTTCAACCTCGCATTTTCGAGATTTTTATATTTGTGAACAATTCTCATCTGTGTTATTTACCGTTTGTTACATCGATGTTTGTGGACAAATTTCGAAATTATTGGATTACTATTTCTGCGAACGTTACAATTATTTTGTTTACAATAATTTTATTTTGTCGTGACAATTTCTTCATATTGACTATTTTGCATGTACATGGATTGTACAGAATTGCTACGTGAGTATAGTTTTGATTCTGTACAAATAGCAATTAGATATTATGATATTTTTCACATTTATTAGTTACCAAATAAAAAATGTCGTGGACGGAAATTCGATAAAAATGGCCATTTCTAAGAAAGGTATCGTTATACATAACCAGATAATACACACAGTGGAAATTTATAGCTCAATAATAAAGTTAGTATCTTCTCAGTTAAGTGTTAATGTACCAATATTCATGCAAAGCTTATTTATGCGAATATTTGTTGTCTTTGAACTTAAATATTTTAAATGTTTTCTTTAGTTTTTCCACATTAACGCGAAACCAGGTTCATTATATTGTGTAGACATGCTTTTATTATATTAATTCATTTTTTCTCGAAGGTGGATAAGGTATCTGAAACACAATTTCTCATTCTCCTGTCTATTAACCTTTGTAATACTGTCAATATATTACGCAGTGGTCATATTTAATGTAACATTACCGTATTAAAAACATTGCATACATAATGTGACAGAAATCTGGTGATTTTTATGGAAATTTGTCAGTTGTTTCAACTGACAATACAAAGATTAAGGTACCCAACCGTCTATTGTGATTATTAATTATCAAACAAAATATAAAATTCGAGATTTATAGCAATAATTTATTTGAGATTTAATTCAAAGATAAAAATTCAAGGATTCTTGATGAAATGTAAATGATAAAATAATAATAACTCTATGAACTTTAGTTGGAGTAGTTTCTGAAAAATGAAATATATGTCAAACCTTTCTACAAAAAATTCAATAATATTGTACATCTGTATTGATATATAATAAGTACATATATTGACATATAATAAATACATCTGTATTGACATATTTACTTAAAAAATAAAAATTTAAAACTCTAATTCATTTCAAAAATTGTCAGATTCGCATTCCGAGCCCTATATTTTATTACGTTTATGGTATATTCCGTCTAGATTTCCAGGACAATATCCCATGGATACAGATTTGTCATGATTGTAAACTTCGTTATCTTTATAACTAGTATAATGTTCAGTATTAAAATATTATATTCAATACAATGCACATTCGACGAAAGCCAGAAATTCTTTTATATTCCGTAAGTACGCAAAATAATTTTAAAAATAATTATTGCTATTTGATAATTTCTTTAACTGATAATTAATCGCTAATTGTTCCTTTATTGTACTCTTTATATGAAATTCATTCTATGTATGATTGCTTATTATCTATTCATTGCTTTAAGTCTCATATAAATCTTGAAAAAGTATATTTATTATTATACATATATTAATATAATGTATCATATATATATATACATATAATATATACATAAATTGTACATATAATTTATATATTATATAATTATACTCTTATTATACATTATTTGCATACTATAAATAACACCGTTATATACTCTAAGGAATAAGAGAATTTTTTAAATTATTTGATATCAATTCTACTGTCACTAAGGAAATAATTGAATGATATTAGTGTAACCAAAATATTCAAAACTCTTCCTTTTCGAAAAATAAACATTTTTTGTTTACATCGAATATTAACTTCAATAGAGTAGCTGTTAAATGCCGAGTTTCAATCATAATTTGGACTTTTATTTATGAGAATATTTTAAAAGTTTGATTTATGATAATAACATTATTGATGAAATATTTAAAAATCGGATTATTGCCTTGTGTAAAAAAATTTGGAATATATTAATATATTTTAAATATGTACTAAATTTATATATATTGAATTTGAAATATCAACATCTTATAATTTTTTAACATCTTTTAAGAGAAGTATGTATTGTTTTAAGAGAAGAAATAGATTTCAACCATTCATTTGAATAAATTTTTAATATTCTTACAATATTAAATATTCTTAAATATTCTTCATCATAATCATAAGGTGACTTTAGGAACGGAAGGGTTTTTAGATTTATACTTTCATTTATGTGTCTCAGTGGCTGTCCAGTACCAAAGTTAGGTCAGTGCGTAAAAGTAGAATTAGAGCACCAGTAGAATCGTAACTTTCGAATGAATGAACAACATCGCAAATATTCTATTTCAAAGAATCAGTAGTGTGACAGAACCCGAAAATATTAGGCCGAACTGGGTTTTTTTGAGATTTGGCTCAGATTCCATTAAAATGATACCGCAAAATAATCGGATTTTCCAAAAAAAAGTCGAGATTTCCAATAGAATTGGATTAGTCGGAAACTTTTTGAACGGCTTGAAAATCTTTTTGAACGAAAATTTGAAACAAAATATTACATTTGGATATCGCATATTTGATTACTACTTTTACTTCATGCTCTATCTTTTGCAATTTTAGAATCCTCGAGGAATCGGGGAAACCCGATTTTATTGGAAATTTCGAAAGGTTCGGAAATTCTGATCATCGAATTTTCATTTTTGGGTATATTTTTTGGATTTTCACATACCTCTAGAAAAACCGAATTGATGGCACATCCCCCGATAAAAATATCTTGACCATTAAAATGTGTTTCCCTCGAAATAGTAAGTTCCATCGGTAAAACTTTTTATAGTGACAAATTATTTTGAAAGATAATTGCGTGGAACAACTTACAAGCTGATGCAACAAGTAAATTCTTAAATAAAGAAGCATCGTTTACAAACAGAAAATTCTGAGATATACCGTAGAATGTAAAATTATATTAAATATCACGTTTTATTTCATTTCTGTTTTGTCAATTAATCTCAATATGGTTTTCTCACAGATATACTTTGGAATGGTATAATTTATCACTATCAACACAGAAATTGCTACTTTTTATTATGCAAGGAAACCATCACTCAGCAGTATTAAATCTCTATGGTATATGGCTACCTACGTTGGAAACTTTGAGCACGGTAAGAAATATTTCTGTGAGAATCCAAAATACATAAAATGAGAATGAAATACTTTTGCAGCAATTCAAATTATCTTGGTCCTACTTTATGCTGTTACACTCCACTCAGAAATAATGACAACGATTATAGCACGTTAGCGGACTATACAGAAATGATACACCAGTTGATATACGTTATTATTGCCACTATAAGATGATACTTTATATTAACATTGCACGTATTTGGAATATGTTAGAAATAATGCACCGGAATAAAAGTATACCTGGAATTCATTCCTGACGTGAAAAGCATAACTAAAGGTTATCTTTAAATTAAGTACGTCTCTTTACGCATTATCAATCGAAATCACCGAAAACCATTAGATTTTAGAGAATTATATATTTATACTACATATTTATATTTATATATTTACTTATTGCAAAGTTCTTGTAATAAGGAACCTTCCTTAATTTGCTTTCCTTTTTCGTTTTCCTTGGAAAGTAATTTCATAATTATAATAATCTCTTCAACATCCATTTTGTTTAGCAATATTGTGATATTGATATGACTTTAGAATCAAGTTTGGTCCACGATTTCAAACGTGTGACGATTGCTCGACAATGCGTGACGATTTCCATAGCTTAAAATATTGCCTTCAAATGCAATAGACTATATAGGAAAAATATTGTTTACTATTATTTTGGTTTGCAGAAATTCTAAATTTTCTAGTAATTTGTTTATAGAATTCCAAGGCGATTTTATAATTCTTCACAATCGCTCATCTAAACACTGAGTCAATTGAGTTGAAATCTAAAGACCATAAATAATTAATTTATCTATTTTTAGTTGAATTACGGTCTCTTTAACTGTACAGAAATGTTTTAACTGTATTATAGAAAGTCATATTAATTAACTACGTCCTCCATTAATTGCACGTACATTATTCGAATTATTTTTTATACATATAATTTTAAATTTAAATATGTAGGTATTCTTGCTATCTATTTGTTAACGATTTGGACACTTTAAAAACATTAGTAGCATTAGTAGCGGTAGTTACTGTTATCTATTTTTTTTTTTTTGGCTTCGTACAAAACTTCTTTTCTAATTATCTGTCTTTTAAAGATATTCTATTTTTGTATATTGCAAATAAGTGTTTGGTATTTGAGTGACATAAATGTACTGTTTCTTTGACTTGGAGTAGTACAGAAATTAAAAAATCAGTAGCCATAAGTTTATCGTGTTTTCTGTGAGGTTCAAATATTGATCAAGTAATAAATTTTAATTCCAGAATAATTTTACTATCTATATACATGCATACTAATTTCAGATAAGTAATGGTTTTTTTTAGGTGCCAGAGAAGATAAATTGTATTTTGAACGAAACTTAAATACAATTAGATTCAAACTGCAAATATTTATGTTACAATAAGGAACTCATAATGCTGCTACACTAATATATATTGGAAAGTTTAAAATAAAAATCTCAAGGACTGAAAGACTAATCAAAATAATCTAGCTTACAAGTTATTCAATAATAATCCGTCAATTTTGTATTAGTTGTTCCACTGACATCATTTGGAATGCAAGGCACTTTAATCAATAAATGCAATTATTTCCAGAACTATTTGTTATTTTCAAAAATGTTTCTTTCCAAATTTGTTTCAGTTTATTAACAATTAGTTTGTTTGTAGCTATACGCATGTTGGACATATGAGTTAACTTTATTTTCTTAAATGAAATTGCATTTTTTCACTCATTCATGCATTCTGACATTTTCCATAAAAAGAAGTAACAACGTAGTTGAAAAATTCTTTTTTTAGGAGTTATTTTAACTTTAGTTCTGTAAAATCAATATATGAAGGACGAGGAAGAGCAGTATTCTTGTATTCATACTGTTTTCGTCTTTCGAGCGATTTTAATTAAAAATGAAGTTAAAATATCTCAAACTAATAATTTTTCAACGTGAGTCTATATCTTTTCATATAGGATATTCAGCTGCATCCATTGATTCGATGGATTAAAAAGTATATGATTCTTTTCAAAATAGCGGAAATAACGACGAAATAAATTGTTAAAAAAGAAAAAAAATACACACATCACAGTATGTTGTCTTTCATACAATATAACTTTCGTACAAAACATTTTTTTGTACAACGAAAATCTTGGAAGTTATTCGAGGTGAGCATGTTTCGGGCATTACTTTGTATAGTATACAGTATATTATATTCCTTTTTTACTTACAAAAGGAATAGGTCGATGGGTCCGATCCGATGACTCGTCTCTGAAGTGGCATGCCACAACTATGACTATATTAAATTATAAACGATAATGTATTCCTGTTCCCATAGACATTTTTATTTTAAAAAAGACAAATTATGAACAAAAATTTAAGAAAGTTAAGGGTAAAATATGCCTTGTATTAAGAAGATATACTCAGATAAATATTCGCAAAATAATGTAATCATTTTGAAATGGCTTAAGCATTAATAAATATTCAATTCGAACAAAATATTAATACATATTGAGTAAAAATCCTATTCCTTAGAGATGTACTTACATACCTATTCATTGAGGTATATTATCTCGGTCAGATTAACAAATTCTTGATTAATAAATAATAAAACATCAGTTTTCCAAAAGTAATCCTATCCTTAACATGACAAACCACAGTCCTTATGTTTAAAAGCACAGTGGAAAAACTAACAAATGCAATGAATAAATAACAACATATTAATATTAACAACATGATAATGTGTTTTAAAACTTATATTACGTCAATCACAAATGATTGAAGAAAGTCAAATTTATTTCTTCCTGTATAGAGTTAGAAAAGCCGTCTCGAATGTGCATATTTGTACAAGATAGTTGAAGATATATAATAGACTTATGCAAGTCACGATAACGCGTCAAAAAGTTGCTAAAATCTCTAAACCTTTATTTGCTCCTGCATGTCTATACTACTTAATGCCATGTCCTATATGTACATATGTCTTTATTTACTCGTTCTTCAATTTTTCCAGGAAGACTGTCCCACTATTGTCGGTTTAAACTGACTCAGTCAGTGTCTAACGTCGGATAAGAATGCGGCTCGGTTTATATAACAATCGCTCAAGTCCGATTCGCAGTTACGATCAAGACTATATCAACTGCCCTCGAGCTTATGCGATTAATTGTGAGTATCTTGACACAAACTAAATTTGTCTAATCAATTAAGGCTAGTGTGTGCTTCATTATACTCTAACACATTATGAATCACAAATATTATACGCATGAAAATATTTTTGTATATTGTTTCGAATGATCTCTTTGCTAATTAATATGAAATTTGGAGATCGTTAGGAAAGGTTCAAAAAGATTCTAAATATTGTATAACATTTTAATTTCGGAAACCGTTCAAAAACGAAAGATAATTTTATGAAATCTAAAATATGAAAGACAATAAAAGAAAGAAAACGACACAAAAGTCAGATAACGATAACGTTGCTATTATATTAGATCAAATCACTACATATGTATGTATAAGCTTACGATGCAGTTTTGTTTAACTTTGGATGTTTCAGATATTCTAGATATTAGAACTACTGTTTTAATACTTGTTTTAATACTCCAATATGACTAACGGGAGTCATTTGAAACTATAGCCTACATAGTACACTAGAATAAATATTAGCTTATTAGAAAGTATTTAAACAAAAATTAAAAAAGAATAAGAACAATACACGGAGTTCCCAAGCAGCACCCATTTAAATATTATCCGTGCCTAGCGCTTCTTAACTTCAGTGATCGGACGAGAACCAGTGCTTTGTTTATAAATTAACTTATTGAGTATTGTCTAAATTTACATTGAGGTACAATTATCTTCAATAAACGCGAAATTATAATTTATTTGATTCGCTTCTTAATGGTCTACACTAGACATCTATATGGCTTAGTATCAAAACAATAGTTTGTTATGCTTTCTATTTCGCGTATATTGATCTCGACTTAATTCTATTGTTTACACTTATTATTTTAGCGTACTATATTATCTTACTTGTATTCCAGAGAAAAGTAATATTGCCTTAGCATTGACAAAAATAGGAAAAAAACGGAATTTATTCTAATCTTTATCTAGATTAACATTGGTTTCCGTTATTCGAAGCAGTTTATATATTAGAATTATGTACTTGTATATTCTTCATTGTGGATAGATAACTACCTATAACGTGTCTTTTGCGAGAATTGATGAACAACTTGTTGAAACTAAAACTACTCTTATGTAAAGTACAGCAATAGGAACGGTAGCGCGTAAAACAGACAGGCATGAGTAGAAGATTGATATTAAATTTCCATAACAAACCATCGGTATTTTCTCAATGAGTTCTAAAGACACATTACTATAGACGAGAAAAGCTGTATCACGAATGTATACAACTTGCCTGCAATTTTCTTGCCCAAGGTGAAATGATTAACACAATTTCATCATGTAGAAACTAGTAATTTCTGCACATTTCTTCCTTTCATTCTGAAAACATAGTAGTGAATAAACAACTATGTGGATCCTATAGGACAGATTAAAGTCATATAATAGATGTTATAGTAGACGTCAAATAGGATAAAACTGCGATGAGAGCTGTCGTAGGTCATAATAATTCTGTTTTAGATATCTATATTACGACTAGACTGTAGACTGCTATTTTAAATGAAATTTTAAAGTGTAAAATTGCACAGGATGCCCATAACATGAAGAGTATTACAAAATATGCCAAGTGCAGTGCTATTATTAAATTTATTAAATAAAACAATTTTTTACCATAATTTTCTTTTCGATATACTTTAAAAGCATGTACATATTTAAATAAAAATTTGTAATCCATATATTTTCATAGAATGCTAGCTCAAATTTTATTTATAGAAAAAATAATAAGTCACCGTTTGTTTCTCCAATTTGTCACAAAACGATTGTTCATATTGTTGTTATGCTGTTATTGTAATTGTTAAATTGAAGAAATATTCACAACGATCCAGAAATGTTCATTTATTTTGTAGAAAAAACACTCACAAGTTTTGAAAAGATATTATTATTAATCTAAAGTTCAAATAAAAGAAATTTTTAAATACTGATTGATGAACACAGCCACATTCGACAAAGATAGTGTACTAAAAAATCATGGTAATATTGTTATCCATATTATAAAATTCGAAATGGTTATACGAAGATATATCAATATATCTACTTATGTATCTTAAAAAACAATCTTAAAAAAGGTCTGAACATTTCCTGTAACAATATTGATTCACAAAATTTCAATGGTGTTTCCAGTTCTATGTTCAAATTCGTATTCTGATCTTCTTTGAGAATGAATTTTCCTTTATTGTAACCTGATCTTGACTGAAAATAAACTTCTACATTTCAATCTGAAAAAACGATAAAAATATTTTGTCATATTCAAAAGTTGTGAAAAAATTAACACACACTGCAGAAAATATTTGTAAAAATGTTTTAGAACAGGCAATTTGCCTGTTTGTCTAGCACACTCCTTCACAGAACTGAAAAAGGTACACTTCTGATGTATCACTAATCCATGATACAATAATAATTTTAAGGCAGTATAAAACCTGACTTACTGAATAAGTGTAATGAACTAATCCTTTCTCTGCCATAATTTTCAAGTTGCACATACGTTACCATAAAGCTTAGAAATAAGCGAGAACATTTGAGTTTGATTAATATTTTCCTCTATGTTATAGAAATAATTTTTTCTCAAAATGAGACATAATGTGTGTGAAAAACTGCACGTGGTGAAAGAATAAAAGTAACGTTTCTTCTCAGAAAAACATTTACTCCTATTCATCCTACACTGATCGATAATCATTTTCTCCTCTCATACGTAATTTACAAGTTATACCTCACGACGGTGTCAACATTTTTCTCCTCTATATTTTTCTGCGAAATGTGTAAAGCTTCGACCACAGTCGACCGTGTTTCAATTGTCGAAGAGAATGAAATTGGCTATAAGCATTATAGATTGCTGAAATTTTGTTTCTTCATGATTGGATTGACATCGTACAAACCAGCGCATGTAACAATTGTATGTTTGATACTTCTTACAATTAGTTCAACATTTTTCGTGGTAAGCATATTTCATTTATAGGAAATTAACATAACAATTATTTATCTGGTTTTCTTGTATACTGATACATTACTTACAAAAGAATTCACCTTTTCTATTATCAATCGTTACAATTTTTACCTGTGAAGAACAATACTTACACCTTTCAATTGTTTCTATCGCAAGCAAACTTTACAATTGTACTAACAAATATAAACATAACATGTAGTTTACTTGCGAAATCTATAAGTTACTGACGGTTTAGTTATTTTCAATCAGTCATTACAATATCGTGTCATTGTTATTCGTAGAATTGTTGGCACATCGCGATACGGAATTACGTTATATAAATTCATGTAAAAATTTTCTTGAAGAGAGACGATTCAGACTTTATGTTCGCATGAAGAAATTTATTATCTTATTTTTAAACCTATTTAGTCAAGGGCAATGGCTCACTTTTTCATGCCAGCAGGAAGCCCTAAAGGCCTCCACGTTGAAACATGCGACGATGCATGCTTCTAGGCTTCACGAAACTTGCATCAGAATAAGTTTGCCTCCATACTATCGATTCCTCAGTTTTTCTTGTTTTAAAATGTCGGATTGTCCTCCAGTTCCAATATTATTGTTAATAACAGTAGGTTTATTATTACGTACAAAATATAAGAGATAGACAAAAGATGTAGACATAGAAAAAGAAATGGATAAAAAGATGATTGATCCAGAAATAAGTTTCCCAATTCCGCGTTAATTAAAAGAGCTAAGGACAAATGAACTTTGTGATTATATAGAAATTATCAAATTTATATCAGTATTTTTTCTTTTCCTTCTTTGTACATTACTATCTGTATTGAATTTTCTAAAACTGATTTTATATTTTCTGATTCTATATTTCCGTATTTTCTGTAATATCTTGTATTTTCTAAAACAGAAGGTTTACATACATATTAACAAAAAGTGTCCAGTTCATTTTTTCTTGTTTTGAGTATTGAATTACTTTTTTAGTTTCTTAGAAATGAAGAAGAATGAAGAGTAGTTGATGCAGTAGAGAATTTAAACAGCGATGGAATTTTGATATTGCTGTGAAGCAATAGATGGCAAACATTAATATTATCAAACTTAGCACGTAATGGATTTATAAATTCCTCCCAAAATTCTTTGTCTATTTCCATTTCGTTGAACTGTCTATTTATTCCTGTTGAGTCTCTCTCGGAATCTTGCTCACCAACTGAATGGTCATTGTAGTCCTTGTATCGAGACAACTTGAAGGCTGCACGAATATACACATATGTTCCTCTGACTTCTTTGAATTTTTGTTTTTGTAAGCGCATCTTAAACGTACAGTTTAATAATAATCAAACAAATAATCCTTGTGCATTTCTACTTTATAAAAGAAAACCTAAAAGGTACTTTACTTCTAATATTCTACATGTATGTTTTTGATTATTTTATGATGTATACATGTATATTTTGATTATTACAAGAATTCTGTGGATTCTTAAACTATTTTTAAATTTTCGAGAAGTAAATATTCACCTTTCAGTAATAACATTTGAATTGATATCGATTCATTGTCTCACGTAAAGAAACTTGAAAAACATCACGAATTTTCAAACATTGATAGTCTTTCTTATTAAAATTGGAAAATATCGGCAAATTTTAACAACTTTTTTCTTTGCATACAATCGGCGATCTCAATTGCCAAAATATTCACAAAAAACTATAATGAATAAGCCCATTATACGTACATATATTTTAATATTGATTAATGTCATAGGTATATAATAAACAAGCTCGAACCGAATTCTTATCTGTAGCTTGTGTACAAAGCGGTCCGCGTAGCCTTCAATAATTTTCAAGTCGTAGCACGTGTCGAATTATCTGACGATTCCTTCACAACACTTCTTGCTCGAAAATTCGCGAGCTTAGCTAAAACGGCGTGAACAACAACATACTCGAGGTTATAAGAAATGTCTGCGTTATAAGTTATCTAACAATGAATGTCACTAATGTATCGAATTTATGTTACTGTCTTGAATTCGGTCGTGGTGAAGCGGCTTGCAATTACTGTGTGAAATAGTTATTTATCGAGCAAATACTTTAGAAGATGTAACTTTCTATTCTGTAACGTATGAATGTCGCATAGAATCGTTATATGCAACAGTGTTTTTTCGTGGAAGTCATCTATGTATTTAAATTCGTAAATATATTACACAATTGTATAAGACACTTCATTTTGACTTCATTGTGGCTACAGTCATTCCGATACTCTTAGAGGTATCTAACAATTGAATACGAGATTCTGTATTATCTAATGAATCACACAGATTTCGTGTCTGATTCTGCCGTCATAAACAGTGTCGCAGTCTGGCGCGTTACTCGAAATAGTAAATGTTTACATTTCACGTCAACTGTTCGATATACTACTCACATTCATAAATACTTCGTGCGTCTAATATCACGTCTTTTACCTGATCGCGTTAATTCCTTTGGTAAGCATTAGTAAACGAGATTCTGTAATTTTGTAATTATAACACTTTTAGTCAAAGTAATTGGCCATAACTGAAGACTTTCCAAGTGATTTCAATTCTGTGCAATTTCATTTCCAAACGTTCCTATTCCAATCTTCTGTTTGTACTCTGTTCGTAATTTACCACTAATCTTTTACCACTATACGTTTAAATATATAGTTCGAGAATCCAATATCTTTAATGAACTATTTATTCTGTAAAATAGGATTCTGAATGTTTCTAATATCACATGGCTTTGGCTTTCAAATATTGTTGTTGGCGATAGTGTACCGATTTTTAGCTAATTTAACTAATGCTAATGATTTACTATTGTTAATAACGTGTTCAATAAATAGAGATGCGCCGTAGAATTCGCATTCTGGAAGGTTATCTTTTGTGATTCGAAATTGGTAGTCATTAAATTAAGATTGGTAGTCATTAGAATTGTTGCAACTTCTCTTCTGGATGATTCCCTTCTGAGCAGGAACAATGTCTTATATTCATCTCGAACGCTATTCTGTTTGTTATGTAATATGTCAATTCGCTAATGCATCTTTAACTACACCGCTTAATTTAAAATAGTTAAAGTTTAGTTTCTGCACGAAGAAATTTCTTCATTTCTATTTTTATATTGATTTGTAGGATAAATAATCATAAGGATACTTGTTAAGATAGAAATAGTTTTAGTTAAAGTTGGTATCTTAGTTTTTAAAAATTTATTATTATACTTGGATGGGTGGTTAAAAATTTCATTGTACGCTCGTGGTGACCTAAGATACGAATGA
Source organism: Frieseomelitta varia (assembly GCF_011392965.1). NCBI lineage: Eukaryota > Metazoa > Arthropoda > Insecta > Hymenoptera > Apidae > Frieseomelitta > Frieseomelitta varia. The sequence goes on along the minus strand of NW_025110179.1, from coordinate 72,862 downwards.
AGAAAAGAAGGAAATCATAGCTGGAGCTATTCTACCATACTTTCTGAAATCAGAAAATAAGGGATCCAGAGGTACTAAATTTAATTTTATGTCACCAAATTTAAAATCTGTAACACTAACTGCCAAGAGCCACCCAGGTGAAACTTTCAATTTTTTCAGATAGTGAAAGAGAATCCATACTACAGCCAAAGTGGTCACCTATCGGTGCAACGATTCCTATACACTAACTTGGTACCAATCTCGTAGATATTAACGCAAAGTATTAGTTTAATGTGATGAAACGATTTCTGCTAGAGCACATCAAAGCACAAATAGCGTTTTCCTTCGTACCATCAGAGACAAATGCAAGAGTCTAACCATAAAAACTGAAGCATACGTCATGAAATTGATCGTAGAGTTCGAAACAGAGCATGTAATAGGCGTCGAATATGCTTCGAAAAACAAGCGAACTAAATTAAATACAGCTTTCGCTAAAAAAAAAAAGAAGTGATTCTCTCGGATTAAATCATTAATTCACCAAAAATTCGTATGCTCTCTGGAATTAGACCAAGAGAAGAATTAGAGAAATATGGAATTAATGTAATTAAAGCGACTTATCAGTTGGAAGGATTCTTTAATGAATCTTCAGGAATCAGCTATGTAGGAATGTATGATCTAGTAACTGCACTGAATTTTATTCATTCATTTTAACTGAAAATATCTTCATGAAGAAGGAAGATATTTGCTCTTATGAGAAGATACATAGGGAATCTTTATCTGCAATTGGTACTTCATTTGTTTCTGTTCATAGAAAGACATATAATGTATACGAAATATATTAAAAAATAGAAAAGTTGATTCCACTATTTCTTTTTCATATACTTCATACGTCGCAAGCTAATGAGCGTTGCTCGATGTCTCATTTGCAAAAATGTATCATTTGTTGTCCGCTATTAGGATCTAAAAGTAAATTCTGCTTGTGAAAAAAATCGGTCGTACATAAAATTTACATTGAAGGAAAACGATAAAACAGATATAAATTATCCTCGGACCTTCTAGGAACTGCGAAATCCTGAAAAGGAATAAGGGTGCTGAAGACTATAAATGACACTTGGAAGTAAAGACGGTAGTCAATTCGCAAACGGAGCTTCGAGTAAGATACTTCGACTGTACTACTCAGTAGATAGAGCAGGCACTTAGCCTTCTCATTCATAGTGATCAAAAAAATGTATGTGCTTACCAACGAACCAAAGAAAGCCTGCACGCGCAGGGAAGGAAACACATCTTCAGAAATTGTTACAAACAACAACGCCGAAGCAGCGAACCTGAACTGCGCACCCGCAAATAAGGCCTCATGAAGACGGCAAAGAGAAAAGCCAAAACAGGACACGCTAAAGTTAATACCACAAGAAAAAGTTATCGTTAAATCATCTTTTTCGTTCATAACTCGAAACAGTACAAGAATATGTCAGAATCCATCAGCACAGATCGACTGAAACGTCTTAGCAAAAAACCTTCGTAGACTCAAAATAAATAAAATAAATAGAATAAATAAAAAATAAATAGAATGAATAAAAAATAAATAGAATAAATGAAAAATAAATAGAATAAATAAAAAATAAATAGAATAAATAAAAAATAAATTAAATAAATAAAAAATAAACTATTACCCACAAACCACAACTGACAAATAACGAAATCAACTTTAGTCAAAAAATACGAAAATCTTACCGCAATGCGTAATACAAAACCAGAATTAACTTTCTCCAGTAAAAAGCATTTGATTCGGTATGGCACGATGAATCAATAGCCAAATGTACCAAGTCAAATATTAGCCATTATAATAAAACTAATCAGAAACTATGTAACAGACAGGGAATTCATAGCAACAGTAAATGAAACAAATTTCACCACCAAGGCAATAAAAACTGGTGTCCCGCAGGGCTCTATACTAGAGCCAATACTATTCACAATATACATAATTAACACATCAAAATCAAAAAATACACATGTACGTGGACGATACCACGATATACGCATCATTATGGTAATCTGACAAAGCCACTGAATATCTACAAAAATACCTAGACGAAATAAATAAGCACATGCAAAAATGGAAACTGAAAATCAATCCGGAAGAAGTCACAATAAATGAACACAACGTATCATAGTGAAACCACAGCAAAATATCTAGGAATAAATCTAGGCAATAAAATGACATAGGCGCAGGCAATCACAGAAAGGGCAGAAACCTACCTCGTACTAAGATTATACACACTTATAATGAATAACAACAAATTAAAAATAAATATAAAACTTGCATTATACAAGACATATATAAGACCCATAATCACTTACGGACATCAAGTCTGAGCTGCTGCAGCCAAGTCACATATAAACAAAGTCCAAAAAATCCTGAATACTTTTCTGAGAATATTTTTAAATAAACTATATTACAAGTCAATAGTAGAACTCCATGAAATAGCAAAAATGCCCATCTACCACAATCCTAGAATCTAGATTCATCGTAAATGCAAACACATTTGTGAAGAACACGGGTAATTATAACATAGACGAAATACCAGTGAAAGTCGAAATCAAATTATGTCAAACAATCGTCTCATACAAATACCTTAGAGCTGGAGCTTTCCTCTTTAATTAGAACTTTTTTCTTCTGTCGAGAAAATGAAAATTTTTCATTTACATAAAAATGTATGGAATATAAGTTTTCAGTGGTTTGATGAAGATGATACTCAAAAAAATTATGGTTATCTCAGAGCTATGTAATCTGAAATTTTAACAGTTACATTATCGTCTCCAATTGCTATCGCTATAGTAAGCTGTGTCTCCAAGAAATTGTGCATCCAATTTTGCAACGTCTGTATTGCTAATGGCTGCTGATCGCCTTATCTAACTTCTATTTGATATTCATAATATGAATTTCGAAAAATTACCATCAATCAAATACATGTGTATCAAGATACCGAATATCTTCTATTCATAAATACTAATGTGTATATACATGTATGTAACGTAAAAAGTATTTTACTTGCAATACTATTAAGAATATATATATATATATATATATATAAAATATAAAATTATATAATTTATACAATTATACACTTGTACAATTCGACGTTTATTCAAAAGCGCTGCAGTTCAACCGAATCGTTCGATAGTTTGCATAGAATTGAATTAACTTCCCAGTGTTATTTATAGTCATCAGATACTATTTCTTCTAGGGATTTCGCAGGTCCTAGAAGCTCCGAAAATACTTCGTATCCGCTTTATATTTTTCCTTTATATGAATTTGTGCTGAAAATATTTCATATTAAATTAAATACTTTTAATATATGTATATTTTTTATTATTATACAGGAACACTGATTTCTAAATTTTTCTTAAATTTTCGAGAATTGTATAAATTTCGTTGTTAAATAATAACTTCGTTATACTTGGAATATATCAGGAATTTTTAAATGTCAACAACCTCTCTTGCTAAAATTATTGGTATGTTACAGATATCGACATTTTGAACAACTTCTCCCTTTGCACACACCGGTGATTGATTTCATTTTCCGAGATATTCGCAAAAAACTACACCGAAGAAGCCTACAATTATAGCTATATAAGTTTCAAAGTTAATTATCTGCCATCATGTATTAGCCGGGTATAATAAATTAACTCAATCTGAATTCTTATCTTATCAAGCTTATTACATGTGGTCCGCGTAATCTTGAGTAATTTCTGAGCCAGCCTTCAATAATATTTTTTCTGCCATGCCATATTTATACAACCAATAGTCATATTTAGAGTTTACGTGCAAGAATTTACAAGCTTGGCTAAAACAGCGTGTATAACTGCATGTGCGAAATTACATCAAACTAGTGCTATAAATCAATTAACAACAAACGTCATCAATATATTCAATTTATGTTCTTCTTATATCTTCAATCCGCGGTAAATTATTCGAAGAAATCCTTTAAAAGATTTTATTTTCCATTCTGAAACATACACACAAATACAGCTGTGATTTTCGTAGCAGTTATGTTTAGTTAAAGTTATATGTTTAGATTCGTAAGATACGATAAAAATAACGGCCAATGTGCCAGTTACAAACATATCACAATTACATAATGAGTGTTTTCAATACAAATACAATTTTTGGTACCGGCAGATTTTTACAAATATTTTGAAAACTAAACCTGATTGACTAAATGCAAAGGAAAAATTTCAATATCTATAATAAGTGCAAAAATTGTTGGAAAACAATTTATTTCTCGCACAATTTCACCTATTTAATTATTTATTATTATTATATGATATTTACACTGGATAAATAATATGTTAGTACAAATCTCTCGCATGTGTCGTACGTCGTGGAAATAAATATCATTATATTACTATTATTTAAGTAATTTTTAATATAAAAATTAATTATTAATATATACATTTTCTTATATTATAATTAATTAATTTTATTAGGAACATAAGAAACCTGAAAATTGCAAGTGACCAGAGGCTGTACTGGAAATGTGACATGTTTCTCTGAGCATAATTAAGTCTAGTTATATAAAATGAGAAGTGCGACAGAATTAAGCAGGGTAATCTGTTTAATTAAGGGATTAGGAATTCCAGGTCTAGAGATTTTAATATAATTTGACTATTATAGTATTCGTCAAAATTATGGAGCTTCAAAAGAATTAATCAGACATAGAAGGGTATATTGGCCTCTTTTATTCTATTCTTAATTTTCTTGAATTCTTGAAAATAATTGAAATCACTGAAATTATTTGCAAATTTGATTACTAAAGCATCAATTATGTCATTTGTGCTAGTATCTGCTAACCAGATAACGTTTGACAAATATGAAATAAAAAATGGAAATGTATGTAAAAAAAAAAATAAGTATGTCAGATGTAAGAATATGTAATTAAAAGTGACACAGTTCACTTAAAAATTTTAGTTTGACGTTCACTAGTCGTTTAAGAGTCATTGCAAAAGCAAACGGGTAAGAGCATTGCATGACATGTTCCTTCATATCATATATTTCTAAAATATTTTTTCATACTTTTCATGTTTTCTGAAATAGATGAACATTTCCAGTTAAATTGGAAATAGTATGCACACATGTATAATACTTAACTAAGTGTATAATTGTTCTTAACAGTTAAGTAAGTTATCAATAAGACCAAAAATTCCAGACAACCAAGAAGAATCATAATCTGATAACTAAAAAGATGTCGTGGGTACCTCTAAATCTATCAAGCTTCTGCACATCTAATTCTACATTATCAGCCTGTCAATCATCCAGCTTTATGTTTCTTGCACTCATCGCTGATCTTTTCGGACACTCTGAAGATTCATATCCCAATAAGAGAATAGGTAAATACAGACAAAAATAATTCAATTATAATACAGGAAAATGCAGGTAAAATGAAGACTAAAATATCGTGTAGCCAAAATCCGATAAATCATTCAATAAAATGTTATAATAAAGATATCATTTTAAGATATCACCAATAGTCTCGATATCACTTTGTATCGATAATAGAGGTTGATACTTTAAAATGGAAATATGGCTTTACATTCATTTTTTTTTTTTTACAACCTGTTAACCAAGCATTCGTAGACTTTTTGCTAAATAATATTTTTATCTGCAAAACACAATGGTAGAGTTTGAATACACTTCGCAACACTCTATATATTTCAATTGTAATTATCTGTATTTCAAAATGAAATACAATTTTTACAGTATTCCTGATTTCCAAAAAGTATGTAAAAGTGTTTGCTTCATTGAGAAATACAAAAGATGGCGGTTCAAAACTTCAAGCAATTGTATTATTATGTTTTATCTAGCAATAACATGTGCTTGTAAACATGCATTAAACATACATTGAATTACTACTATTACTGAAACGTGTTATTTTAATCATTATATTTTGTAAATGTCAACATTATGTAGGAGTTATCGTGCTTAACACGGTAGTGGAGAATTTAACGCAAACATTTTTGCGCAGAAATTTATCAAAAATTAACGATGCCACCCAACATGTTATACACTTATTTGCATACTTATGTACTTAATGACTAATTATTTAAAATCATTAGAATGTGCAAGGTGCTGGTTAAAAAGTAAGAGCATTGCATAACATGTATATCTTGATATCATATTTTTTTAAATATTTTTCCATACTCTTCATATTTCCTCAAACATTTGAACATGTCCAGTTAAAATGGAAGTAGCGTATACACATGTATAATACTTAACCATGTATAATTGTTCTCAACATTTAAGTAAATCATCAAGGTGACCAAAAATTCCAAACGACCAGGAGTCATAAGCTGATACCAAAAAGATGTCTTGGGTACCTGCAAATCTATCAAGCTTCTGCACATCTAATTCTACATTATCAGTCTGTCAACCATCCAGCTTTATGTTCCTCACACTCGTCGTTAATCTCTTCGGTCATTCTGAAGACTATCCAAATGAGAGTATAGGTAAATACAGGCAAAAATAATCTAATTATAGTACAGGCAAGTAAAATTAAGACTAAAATATCGTGTAGCCAAAATCCCATAAATCATGAATAAAAAGGTATAATAAAAGTATCACCAATAGTCTCGATATCACTTTATATTGATAATGGAGACTGATACTTTAAAATACACACATAGTTTACGTTCATTTTTTTCTTTTTACAGCTTGTCAACCAAGCATTTGTAGACTTTTTGCCAAATGATATTTTACCTGCAAAACACAATGGCAGACTTTGAATATGACAACCCGCAACACTCTGTATATTTAAATTGTAATTATCTGTATAACAATTTTTACAGTATTCTGATTTTTCCAAAAAGTATACGAAAAGATTTGTTTCATTGAAAAATGGAAAAGTTTGCAGCTTAAAATTTCAAGCAATTGTATAATTATGTTTTATCTAGCAATAACATGTGCTTGTATTAAACATACCACTTTTACTATAACTTAACTATTACTATTACTGAAACTATCGTTATTTTGATCGTTATGTTTTATAAATGTCAACATTATGTAGAAGTCATTGTACTTAACATGGTTCTGGAGAATATAACGCAAACATTTTTGTGCAGAAATTTATCAAAAGTTAACGATCGCTCAATATATTATCATATAAAATCATTATTTTAGTCTTTATGATTATTTAATCATTTTCTGAGCGCGGGAAAGAGATTGCAGCGAAATTCAATGAAAAATATATAAATATGTTGTGTGTAATTTTAAATAACAATTTGTAGATGATATGTTTTATAATAATCACAAATATATTTAATATTATTATTAATTACAATAATAATAATATATAATATATAATAATCCCACATTTTATAATTAAAATCATATTTTATATATGAATTTTCCAGAGGAAGAATATGATTTTATTATTGTGGGAGCTGGATCAGCCGGATGTGTCGTTGCAAACAGATTAAGCGAAGTGAAAAATTGGAAGGTATTCATAAAATTAAATATTTGCGTTATAACGTACTAACGTGCAGTTATCTATGCCGACTTATGTTTTTAAAATTATATAATAACTGAATTAAATGAAGGCTAGATGGAATATCTACTAAAGCTATTGTTACTCAACGATATTTTGTTTTTTTTGAACGTTAGATAATCCAATAAGTATATTTATAACATGATACGTTCCATGATATTAATCGTCATTTCACTATTCAGTAACAATCTACTGAAATGTTTTAAATACTTTAAATACTTCGAATACTTTGAATTACATTTTTAGATATTGTTATTGGAAGCTGGTATAGAAGAACCAGAGCCAGCTGATGTTCCGGCTTTTGTCTCTATATTACCTGGAAGCAATATCGATTGGATGTATCGCATGCAACCGGAGCAGCATTCTTGTCGATCCAGGAAAGATGGAGGTTGTGCGATGCTAAGGGGTAAAGTATGTAGACACATATTTCGATACTTTAACATTCTATAACTTCATACGAGACACTGACTTGTCAAGAATAAACAGAAAATTTAAAATTTCCATTTATTTGTAAACAATTAGTATAACATAGGTGATTATAATGACAAATGTACTGGAACACAAATTATAGAAGAGTTTATGTTTATATATTATATTCTACAAAATGTCTCGAAATATCATGAATATATTTATAGTTATATTCGTCAAATTTGTTACGAATCTAGCATTACTTGAAGTAGGTCTAGTATTAAAAATTTATTATTATACTTACAGGTGATGGGTGGTTCCAGTACTACCAATTACATGATATATGTTCGTGGTAATGCAAAAGATTATGACGGGTGGGCAGATGCAGGAAATCGTGGCTGGAGCTATGAAGAAGTTTTACCTTACTTTTTGAAATCAGAAAATAATAGGGATCCACAGGTAACAAATTTAATTAGAATTCATATTATCATTTACCATAAGATTAAACTGTATACAATGTATATTTATTATTATTATTATTTTAATTATAATCAGAATGAGTTTTATTCTCTAAACAAGGCAAGAATCATTTAATATAATTATCCTCACAGATATTCGTTCGAAAATTATTTCAAATTCAATGTGTAGTAATTACGAGTAGTAATTTAGCTGTTTTAGGTGGATATGAATATTGATGATTTTTTTTATATAAAATCACGTAATGTTTGTTTTATAGTACATAATTGCTTTATCTATATATTTTCAATTGATGTAGCAAATCTTGCTCTACGAAAAGATATTGACTTATTTATGGTAAAAAATTGGGAGGTATTCTGACAACAATTTTCTTAAGTTTTGCTATATATATACACAATACATAAATATCATTATTATATTATACTGTTCTAACGCTGATCAATTTAAATTTTCGATAATTAGAACGAATTTAAATTAATTTTTACCACTTTAAATATTTTAACAAATTTATCTACAATTCTCTGATTTATTATACGTATTTTGCATCTACTATAAATACATAAAAAATATAATTAAAATATAACCATGGTCTTCTTCTAAATATTATTTATCAAAAAAACTAGTGATAATTCGTTTTAGCAGTGATAAATTCATAACACACTAAATTCATATTAAATCAAACTAAAACTAGAACAAACAAACCAAACAAAAATTTAAATTCATCTAAAATTATTAACTACTTTCAATTTTTCCAGATAGTGGAAGACAATCCACTCTATCATAATCAACATGGTTACCAATCGGTACAACGATTTTCATATGTCGATATTAACGCCGAGATCTTGCTGAATGCGTGGCAAGAACTAGGTTACAAAGTCGTGGATGTCAACGCAAAGAACCAAGTAGGTGTCATGAAGGTACAAACGACATCCGCTAATGGAACACGCCAAAGCACTAATAACGCTTTCATACGACCCATCAGAAGCAAACGCAAAAATTTAACCATCAAAACAGAATCATACGTTACGAAATTGGTTGTAGACAACAAAACAAAACGTGTAACAGGCGTCGAATATACTTCAGGAAACAACCGAACTAAATTAAATACAGTTTTTGCTAGAAAAGAAGTGATTCTCTCGGCTGGATCGATTAATTCACCAAAAATCCTCATGCTGTCTGGAATTGGACCAAGAGAAGAATTAGAGAAACACGGTATTGAAATAATTAATAATTTATCAGTTGGAAGGAACTTTCAAGATCATGTAGGAATGTATGGTCTAGTAATTGCACTGAATTTTACTTCCACGAATAAAAATATTTTCATTAAGGAGGAAGATATTTTGTCTTATCAGAAGACACATAAGGGACCTTTATCTGCAATTGGTCCTACTTCTATCAATGCTTTCATTCAAACAATGCTTCAAGATGAGAATGGCGTGCCTGATATCCAACTAATTCCTGTTACAGCTGATCAAAATGATTTTTTAAGTTATCCAGCCGAATCTTTTGATATACCTCTTATCCCATTACTTTATTATGATGCTATGTCTATTATTCCATTTTTATTGTCACCTAAAAGCAGAGGATTTATATTGTTAAATGATGATGATCCTTTTTGGGCTCCACCTTTAATTTACCCTGGTTATTTTACAAATAGTAGTGATTTGGACGTATTGATAGAAGGGGTGGAAGCAACATTAAAATTATTTGATACAGAATCGTTTAAAGAGAATGATTTTAAGTTAATGGATAAGCCTTTACCCGCTTGTAAACAATTTGAGTTTGGTGTTAGGGATTATTGGAAATGCGTAATGATGGAATATACAGGCACTCTTTTTCATTCGGCTGGAACTTGCAAAATGGGGCCAAAATCGGATCCTGAGGCTGTCGTGAATGACAGGTTGAAGGTTTATGGAGTCGATGGTTTGAGGGTTGTAGATGCCTCGATTATGCCAAAGATTGTTAGGGGAAATACGAATGCGCCTACTATTATGATCGCGGAGAAAGCTAGTGCTATGATTAAGGAAGAATGGTTGTTTGGCAGAATTTGAGTTATATAATATGGAATGGATTAAATAAAGCTTAAATATGATAGTTAATTGTCTCTACTTATCTGCTGCAATACTAAAATAAATATTAAAGTAATAAATAATGTAATATTGTATTATCAAATTATATGTACACAATAGAAAGAGGGATTTCATAATACAATGGTCGCTGAATTACAGTTTATTAGCTCTATTATTAAAATAAATTGTTAGTATTAAGAAAAATCTTATAAATAAAAGAAGTATTTCTTTTAACGAATTTGACTTGTAATATCATTATTATACAGTCGTTATTATATTGTAACTGTATATATCTACTAATTACAACGCTAGATATTTATTAAAATTTACAATTTTACGCATGCGGACAGATGAATAAATTTGAAACAGAGAGTTTTTACTAAAGGAAGGAAATTTTAAAAAGTACTTCAATTTGTGATTTTTGCATGTTTTCTTATGTTTTATGAAGTTTTGTATCAGTTAGTATATATAAACATTCACCAGTTTTTCTATTATGCAGCTTGTCCATTTAAGTAAGACCATTTATTTTTTCGAATTGTGACGGTGCAAAAAATATTTTTCACCTAATATGAATAGTATCAAAAGACTAATAATTTGTTAACATTGATATCTGAAAATTAAAAGATTTTCTTTTAAAAATCTCTTCCGTGAATATCTTAATGTAAAGATAAATAATGCGGGTGAAATTATTTTTTTTTTTTATATCCGTATTATGTTAATTTTAGAAATGCTACTCTCACACTCAAGTTGCCTTTGATTATCATATGGATTTTCATTAACTCTAGCGTAATTAATAGTTTTGTCATCATACATTTTTTTACGATACTCTCAATTTGACGAAAATTTGTGACCACCTTTGCACATGTTACGTAATTGACAATTACGATTATGAAATGTATCTTTGTACACTCCCAACTGCTTCTCCCAAACACTAATCACTTTTACTATAGATGAATATCATATTGATTTCTTCCTGCGTTGAGTATTCCATCATGTATTATTGACAAACTTTTATACACTAATCGAGATTTCAAGCTATTACAAGAGATGATCATTGATGCAATAAATAGTAAACATGTTTCTTGGCCATGGTTTCTGATAGAAATAAATTTTAATTTTAGATAAATTTTACGTAAAACTTAAATTTTTAGTCATCAGTGTTATTTCAATGTTATATTCTTTACATATCTATATGTATGTCTTACTAGTTACACAATGCAATAAAGAAAGTAAGTGGTTGTATGAAAAGAAAACATCAATTCAATTTGAAAACTCCGAGAAAAATGGAAAAAGAATTTCTTACCTGTTATTAGTTTTTTGATACCATTCGTGCTAGATGAAAAATATTGTTTGCCTTATTACAATTTGAAAAGATTACCTAGATCACCTCATTTAAATGCAACGCCATTTAATGGTGCTATGTACATGTGCAAGATGGGTTGAAGCAATTGGCGATTTTAAGTCTTTCCAGTACTCCGTACATATCGACAAACAAAGAAAAAGTGTAAAAATAGAAAAATGAATTCTATTATATTGGTTTCATATATCATATATTTCAAATGAACGCTATTCGATGTCTCGTTTGCATAGTTGTATAATGCGTTGACCGTTATTACGATCCTAAAACAAATTCTATCTTATTTTCTATTATATTCGAACTTTTATGTAGATCGTTTAGAAATATAAACTGATTAATTTCTATCAGATTGTTGTATTTATATAAAAGAACCGTATTTATATAAAAGACCGTATTTATTAACGTGCAGATTCGTTCAAAAGCTGATGATTAATCCTCAAACCCGCGTTATAGGGTGGCATATAACTAAATCAACGTGTATCATGTCACAAAAGTTAGAAATTACTCAAGAGTTAAGAAATTATTTAATTTTATTTTGTATTTTACACTTTTTGAGATTAAACAATAATATTAAATTTTTTAGATTTAATAATAATATTAAATTGAATGAAAAATTTCCAAATTAAGCAATAATTCCTGTCCCTTGAAACATCCAGTGATGTCATTCACAGGATTAAAAATGTTATTAAATAATATTAATTTCATGTTTGATCGAATTTATAGCTAGAAGTTTGTCGAGCACTACTGTCCAAAAAAAAAAGATAATGAAATTTTATAAAGACAAGAAGATATTGTATTGCAAGAAGAAAGAATTGTATTTATATATATTTTCTGTAACCCAAGCCAAACTTAACGATAACAATATTCAATTATAGTTCTAACATTATGTATTTAAATATTTTCGTACATTACACGATGGAAATGTAAAAACAGAGCATGTGGTTTTTTTTTAAATATTCATTAAGTTTCAGAAATTATCATTCGCCAATATTCTCTCCTTATTTTATATTTAACATACATATATAGATTGCTTTCTATCTTTGCGAGAGAGTTTTTCGTTATACTTGAATTCATAGACTTGCTATTAGTATCTAGCAGCATGTTTTCGAAACTAATGGATGCATCCGAAAATATAGTCCCAGAATCAAAAAAGTATATATCAAGAAAGCTAACTGTTGTATTCAGATCTATAGTTCTAAATCGATTCAAATAATTATATATTAAGAAATATATTGATTTCTTAATCCGGTCACACAACAACAGAAAATATTCTACTTCTAAAAAATATTTTATTTCTAATATTTTATGTATCTTAGATTGTAGTAAATTCTCCATGACTTTTCAAATCTTGGTGATTTTAAGAATTTCATAGATCTTCAAATTATTGAAAAATGCATAAATACCTGTAGTCTTCAAATTATTATCAAATTATTGTCTCACATAATAGAATTCTGAACACATACAATTTTTTAACGTTGTAATCACAACGAAGTGAAAATAACATTATAATGATAATGTGTTCCAAGAAACTATATTTAAAAAGATGAAATAAAAAGAAACATGATGTATTCAATATCATTATTGTTATTATTAGTTGATTTAAGTAATACACTTCGTTATATATACAGTATGTGTATACACGTTGTATATACGTTATATATACATAACGTTCATTACAGTTATCAGACGAAGTCGACCACCACATAAATAACCCATTAGTAAATATTTCATTTTCACAAATTATGTCCAATACTATCTTGCGAATATATTATACTGCTGCGAATATATTACTGCTTAAACTTAAAAAATGCAAATGAATAAATTACATTTTTAAATGCAAAACCATTATCTGTCGAAATGTAAATATGTTTTTATGTATGTAAATTTGATATGTTAGTAAAATATGCGTGATTCCAATGAACAATATTTGCATTAATTATTCGTGCCATACAAGCATATATTATGATTTATGTTTTATCTATGATAAAATGCAAGACAAAGGCATGACCAAAACTATTTAAATCGGGACTTGATATATGTCGTATATTTCATATATTTGTAATATTTAATTAGAATTCATTATATTAATCGTTATTTAACTAGTTATCTATAATGCGTCTATTAATTATTAATATATAAATTTCTCTATATTATAGTTTATTTATTTTACTCAGAACATATAAAAGATTGAAAATTACTTGCTATAAAAAATTGAAACCTATAAGTTAAAGTAAAATAAGATTGTAAGCAATTGAGCTGTTTGTAAAAGTAATACCTTCACTTAAGCGTTTGAATATTTTTATGAATTAAATGTATGTAATATTAAATGTATTAATTTGTATTGTATGTACATTTACAGAAGGGACCTGCTAACTGTTGTGTCATTTTTCGTTGGCAAATCAATCGTCGATAGTTAATCAACGATGATATCAATTGAAAATTTTTTTATATTAAATAGACTAACTAATCCTTAGTAGATAGATAGATAGATAGGTCTTTATAGTTTTCCCTTAGGATTACAATTCCGCTTTTTTTCCACCTCCATACAGTCTTCTTAGAAATAAATACAATAATCATTCACTAGTCTAACATCATATAACCTCCACTCACTTATCATTCCCTAATAATATAATATAATATAATATAATAATAATATAATAACCACTACTTAATTACACCATAAGCATTACCATAGCTAACATCCTACTATATATTCCATTATGCCCGCTCTTATATCTAATTATATCCGTTTCCTTCACCCCACCCTATCTTTGGCCTCATTCCTTGTACTATTATCGCTTTGTCCTTTTCCTTGTCCTATTCGTCCCTCGTCATTCTCTTCCTACCCTACTTTGTCTTCCTCCTCCGATCTACCCTCACATCTTCTGATTCATGCTTTCCATCCACCTCTCTCTCCTCCCAATCATCCCTCTATATCCCGTTCCTCCGTTCCTGCAGCTCCTTCTTCCTGCCCTCTATTTCTTTTTCTATCCTTTTCAACCATCCTTCTCCTTGTCCTTCCTCCTCCAGAATTCTTCCAACGTTTACCTGCCATCTTCCCTCCTCCTCCCCACTTCTTCCACATATCTCCCATACATGCTCCCACGTCTCCTCCTGGCACAGCCTACATTTCGTTTTCTCTTCCATTTCCCAGTACCTTCCTTCCTTGATTTCATTCCCCAGTCTATACCTGGCGAGCCTTCTCACCCTATTTGTCTTCCATTTGTCATCCCTTTCATGTAAATTGGCATTCCTTTTTTTTTATGCCTTTGTATCATTTATTATACTTTGATTCTATGATCTTTTACCACTTTTCCCTTTTCTGTATCTCTTTATGCTTCCTCTCGATTTCCTCATATTCTAATTCCTTTCCTCCATTCATCTCTTTCTCTTCTTCTGCTCCCAATCCCCTCACTCTGTAGAACTCCCTTTTCTTTTCCCCCAACCCCCTTTCTCCTTGCTCCTTCCCCTCCTCTCACGCACTCCTTTCAATACCCTCTAGCCACCTCCCCTCCTTTCCGTTCTCTCAGCTTCTTCTCATAACTCCAGGCTAACTTCCCTGCTCTTGTTCTTAATAGATCTCCCTGCCACTCTTCCCTCATCATGTATCCTGGCGTTTGCCATTCCATCCCCAGCGCCCATCTTAAGTACCTCTCCTGGATCCTCTCCACCAAACCCCTCTCCTTCCATCCCCATATCTCCGTATGCTCATAGCTCAACACCGTCCACACCAGCCTGTCGAATAGCCATACCCTCCTTTCACAGTCTTTCCTAAAGAGTTTCATTCCGATTTCCCATACCATTCTCATCACCATTGCCGCTTTTTTCAACCTTTCTCTTATCTGCGCTTCTTGGCTCCCATTCCTCACCAGTCTATAACCCAAATATTTGAACTCTTTCACTTCTTTCCTCTCCATTTCCACTCCACTCTGCTCATTTGTCCCATTCCCACCTTAAACATCATTATCTTCGTCTTTTCCACATTCAAACATAGCCTCCTTTGATCCAGGTATTTATCCAATCTTTTGATCAGCTTCCTCATCTCTTTCTCCCCCTCCGCTAACACCACAATATCATCCGCGTATGAAAGGCAGTAAATCCTTTCTTTGCCAATCGTTACCCCTCCTCCCAACCCTTTCCCAATTCTTTCTCTAAATCCGATAGAAATATATTGAATAAGTGCGGACTTAGTGTACACCCCTGTTTCATTCCCCGCGCTGTCCAGAAGCATCCTCTTGTCTCACCGCCTACTCTTACTCTACTTCTCGTTTTCCTGTATATCCTCTTCATTCTCTTAATCATATCTTCGCTTATTCCTCTTTTCTCCATTGTTTGCCATAACTTCACCCGGTCTATCGAGTCGAAAGCCATCTTTAGATCGACGAATAGCGCAATTAGCTTTTTTTCCTTTACCCTCGTATACTTATATATTATATAGTTCAGCGTATAAATATTGTTAATCGTCCCTAGTTTTTTCCTAAAGCCTGTCTGTCCCTTACTTAGTATCTTCTTTCTTTCCATTTCTATCACCAATCTTTCCGCTACTACGCTTGCACATATTTTATATAAAGTATCTGTTATTGTAACTCCTTTATACTCTTCCACTACTTTCCTATCCCTTTTCTTCTTAACTGGCACAATCAACCCTTCCTTCCAGCTTCTCGGCCACCATTCACCTCTCCATACTCCGTTACAACACTTCCCATACCCAATTCTCCACCTCTCCTCCTCCGTATTTCCAAACCTCGCTTGGTATTTCGTCTGTTCCCACCGCTTTTCCATCTTTTAGTCTCCTTAGCACTTTCGTTATCTCCTCCTTTCTAATCCCTCATCGTTTTCACTGCTTCCTACCCTCCATTCTACCACATCCATTAATTCTGTAAAATATCTCCCCCACTCTTCCATTGTTATATTCTCTCCCATCCTCTCCCTTCTTCTTCTTCTTCCTCTGTTCACCACTCTCCATACATCCATTTCTAATCTAGCCTTGCGTATTCCTCCCTACTTCCTTTTCCCCTTCTCCAGCTTCTCAGTTTCCTTCTCTTGGTCCTGTGTCTTCTTTTCCCTACATTTCTCATTCCACCATTCAGTTCTCTTCCTTCCTCCCTCCAGCTCTTCCTTTAACGCCTCTCTTATTTTCCCTATATCCTGTTTCACCATTTCCTCCGTGCTTCTTCCTTTTCTCCCCATTTCTCCTAATCTTCCCCTACATTTCTCCACACCTTCTGTTGTCCAATCTCCTCTTCATCTTTTCTTTTCTTTTCCTTTACTTTTTCCCTCTTGTTCTCCCTTTCCTCTCACAATCAGTGGTAAGTGATCCGAGTCTACTCTCTCTCCTACTTCCATCCTTTTTATTCCTTCCTTTCCTTCATCATCTGTTAATACATAATTAATCACTGACTCTTCTCTCGCCCCCGCATAGATGCATTCTCCTCCCTCGTCCCTCTCTATGTTTCCATCTACAATAAACCACCCCGTCTCCTCTATCGCCTTTAACAGTTTCCTGCCCTCTGCGTCCACTTTCTTATCCTTTGATCTCCTTTTTCCTGCCTGTTCTGCCTCATCCTCTCTCCATGTTTTTCCTCCAAATTTCCCCGTCCTTGCATTTAGATCTCCTCCAATTATTCCTTTTACCTCCTTTTCTTCTATCTCCATCCAATCTTTTATTCGTTCTACTTTCTCTTCTACATCCCCTAGTGTGTAGATTCCTGTCAATCTCCACACCTCGTTTTCCATTCTCACTTTCAATTTTATCATTCCTTCCGCTACCGAAATCAGCTCTTCCACCATCAAGTTCTTCTTCACCACCACTAATATGCCTCCTATTGCTGCTCCTCTCTTGTTTTTCCTACCTGCATCTTGTTTATACCACTCGTATCCTTTCGGCAGTTTGCTCTCGATCCTTCCCCATTCCTTCCTCTCCAACCATGTTTCCAGCAAAAACATAACCTCCCACTTTCCTAATTTACCTCAGAATTAGTTGTCTTTATTACCTAATCCTGCCACATTCCAGAACACCACTTTCCAATTACTCTCACCCTTTTTTCCTTTTTCCTCCATTCTCTTTTCATTTCCTCCTACTCCTTTCGCTTCCTTCTTTCCTGCCTTCTCTACCTCCAGCTACTTCTCTTCACTCCTCTCCTCCTCCCTTCTAATTCCCCAAGTCTTTAGCACATTTCCCTCCTCATCCCATTTCCACCATACATCATCTATCAGGATCTTCCCATATCTTATCCACGTCCTCCTTCCTTTTTTCCGTTTCTTCTCCGCAATTTTTCTTAGTTCTCTTTGCATTTCCCGCTCCCTCTCTGTGAGATCGTCCAACCTTTCCTTTTCTCTCTTGAGCTTGTACTTATTGGCCATTATGCCCATCTTCTGTTTTAAGCTTCCTATTTTCACCACTACCATATCACTCCTTCCTGCTATCCTGTTTATACTTTCCACTTCCGTCTTTTCACCTATCTTTTCTATAATCCTTTCCACTACCTTTTCCTTTTCCTTTCCTTTTAGATTCACTTTTTTTATTACAATATTCCTTCTCTTCTCTTCTCTCTCCTTTCTTTCCAACTTCTTTTCTATCGCCCTAATCCTACTCCTTACTCCCTGCCCCCTCTCTCCTATTTCTTCCCCTTCTCTCTCCTCCATCTCCCCCATCCTTTCTTCCAGCTTATTTATTCTTTCTTCTAATTTTCTTCTTTCTTCTACCATCTTCTCCACTATCTTTCTAATTTCCTCCCTTATTTTATTCTTGAGCTTCCCATCTCCATTCCAATTCTCTTTTCCACGCTATCTCCTAATCCCTAGATTATCTCCTTCTGTTGCTGCCCCATTTCCTGTATGATCTCTCTAAGCTCCTCTACATCCTTCCTTTTTTCTTCTTCTTGTTCTTCTTTATCTTTTATCTTTTTTGGTGACTCCCCCTCCATATTCTTTCCCTCTGCTTTTGCCCTTCCTTTGCTCATTTATCCAATCCTCCTTCATTATTCTCCGCCCCTACCTTCTTTTCTCTCACAGATCTCTCCCCTCTGATCCCTCCTTTCATATTTCTAAGCTCTCTGCTTTCTCCAATCTTCTTTAGATCTTCTCTAGAGATCTTCTTTTCCTCTGCTGTGCTCCTCTTTTGTTTAACGATGTCACCGCTTCTGATCCTCTAACACCTGTTTTTTCTAACTTCTCTTTCTCTTCTCTTTTTTTTCTTCATTTCTCCTTTTCCCTTTATCTCCCGTCGCCCACTCCTTTTTCTTCTCCAACGTATCTTCCTTCCTTCTGCTTCTACCTCCCCAAACCTCGTATAATCGCACTTCTCCTATCTAAACTTCTTCAAATTAACTTCCTTTTTTCAGTTTCCGTCACTCCGATAACAATCCTTAATAATAGAGTAATTCTTAGTAATAGTATTACTGAGTACCAGTCAACCTACTGTCAGATACAGATATTCAATTTCATATTGTGATCTTGCACATTTTACATATATTGATCTAGAAAACATGAGATCAATATAAGTTGTGAATAATGGAGGAGAATATGAAACTTTAGTTTTGGAAATTTATTAATTTCCGAGATATTAATAAAAAATTTTCATACAATGCATAGAATTCTAATATTCTTAATCATCGTCATTGGCTTCATCTGCTCAAAATTTCGTATTGATCACGAATTGGTGTTTTTTAAAACTAGAAATTATGACAAAGTGACACACAAAGATTAGATCAGAGTTACTGTGTTATAACGTAAGATATTTTTCATATAAAGCTAAAATTAGTGGTTTCTTTATTACTTGCAATATATCCGACAATTTGTTAAAGTTTAATCCTTAAATTTCAAGATTTGTTGATGACTTATATGGAAAAAGTTTTGTAGACAGTGAGATCGATTATGTAAATATAATTCAGAAAATTATTTTCTCTTCATTTTAGAAACTTCTGTTTGATTTGATATATTTTAATAAATAATGGTGTAAATATTTAGGCTTTCAGGTTTTCATCTGTAATATTAAAATAATGTATGCATATTGCTATTGCTATTGCTATTGCTATTGCTATTGCTGGTTTAAATGGGGAAAATATTTCTTATTCTTTTCAACCTCCTATCTATTAAAATGTTTATTCAAAATTATATCGACAATTGGAAAAATCGGTTGTCTTTCCAAACAGCATTTAAGTACAAGTAATAAACATCAATACCATAATGTAATTTGATATAGAATTATAATAAATAACATAACACACAAATAAACATCAATACCATAATGTAATTTGATATAGAATTATAATAAATAACATAACACACAAATAATGTATATTCAACTGTATATGGTAAAAAAAGTATTTTAAATTGTAAATAAATAGAAATTCTATAATATATAAATATGATACGTATATGTAATTCTGTAATAATATAAATGTAATAGAATAGAGTATTATTATAATACTTACTAAATATATCTATTTTATATTGTACTATTACCATGTATTACTAATTACTATATATTTTGCTATATATATATGTGGATCCCACAGACGTCTTATTCATTAACAGTCATTTATTTTTAAATGATGGTGTTTCCAGTAGCTTTAATTCAACCAATGCAGATGTACATACATAAAAATATTTTTAATACTACATACTATACATAGATCATATTTGAATCTTTTAAACCGCTCTTATTCGATTTATTCCAAATAATTACTTTTATTGTATTAAAGAATTATCTGTTATGGCTTTGACCTTTATTATTTCAAGGTCAGACATTCTTTTATTGTATTGTAATCTATTCATTATGAGGACAAAAAGTTTCCAGAGAACAATGAATATTACAATCATTTTGCAAAAGATTTCAAATTATTCATTGGTTGCTGAACTCACATTATTTATAATGTGCTTAAATTCTGTAGGGGAAAATAACATCAGTTGTCTAACGTTCAGATTCATCATTATGTATACCATATCTACTTTTCTTCTTTTTTTCTGTTTCGTCACTTAAGCAATTTCGTACTTGCATTTTTACTTTTCGCGCATTATTGATTTCATATAATAAAAATCACATTTAAAATTTAACACAAATTTGAATATGCAAGTAAATGAGAGAAGATAATAATATTAATATTGGTTTTAAGGAATAGTTAATAATTTAGTTAGTTACAAATTATGTTTAAGAATGTTTTACGAATTATTCTTCTATCAGACTTCTATAACCAAATATTAGTATCTTTAAAATTAATATAACTAAGTATTAGTATCATTAAAATAAATCATATAAAAGAAAAACCCATCGTAAGACATGAATAGAGCTCTTTGTGATACGTAGTAAAATGATTTCGATTAATAACTAACTACATGTTTCAATATTGTAAATTAAACAATACTATAATGGATTTCAAAGATCATATTTCTGGTTTCACTACTTGATCAACTTGAATGATTTTTTGATATATCGGTATTATAGGACACGAAATTACATAAGGTGCAAAATTTATTCATATACCTTATCTGTAATAAATACAAAAAGTGTAGACTAATAAATTCTACTTTTAAATGCAAAACCATTAACTATCGATATATAAATTTGCCTTTATGTATGTAAATTTGATATTTTAATAAAACGCGATAAGTATCATTTGCATCAATACGTTTGCAAGGCGAATGATAACATTTCTATTGAATAAAAATCATATAACCTTTTACGCACGTTTTATACATATTAACGTTTTACGCGCTATAAAAGTACGACCAAAAACAATATTATTCAAATCGAGACTTGAGATACATCCAGCCGTACAACCTATATTTAATATTAAATTATATTTCATTAGCCTATGACAATCATTATTCAACTGGTTATCTAAATTATATCTATTTAGTTATCAGTATACAAATTAATTATTAATATACCAACTTCTTTTTATTATAATTTATACGGTAAACTTCCCAATATTTTGCTATCGTTCTCTTAATGAGAGGTTCACTTTATTACTGGAACAAGACATCAGAAGAAATCGATGAAGTTAGTTTAAAAAATAGTTCTTGTTATTTAAAGAAAAGAGTCATATTGAAGAAATTATACTAGACAGAAACAATCGAATTTGGAAAATGCCGCTAAACTAGAATTTGCCATAACCATAACAAGTATATAATAACATTTGTATTTTAATTTACGTAACATAACATTATAATTAATATTACAATTAATTGATGATCGATCGTGTAAGACATCGCAAATTATAAGACTGTAAGTGGTTATGAACTGCAGATAAGATTTTCACGGTGAGTGTTTGAATACTTTTGTGAATTCGATGTACTATCAGGTAAAGATATTCGTGAAACTTTGAAGTGATGACTGAGATGGCGGAAAATTCCAATTACAAAACTTTAGTTTGAGGCATTTATTAACTTCCTGAATTATTAACAAAAAATTATGATACAATGCAATCGCTAAATCAAAGTTCTGTTAGATTTTATACATTTTAACAAGTAATAACTTGTAAAAATCTTTCGAGATAGGTGTTGAACCATTCTCTTACTACAATGCTATTTATATTCTACCATTTTTATTATCGCCTAAAAGCAGAGGATTTATATTATTGAACGAGAGTGATCCTTTGTGGGCAGCACCCTTAATTTACCCTAGATATTTTACCAGTAATTCAAATTTGGACGTGTTAGTGGAAAGTGTGGAAATAGCTTTAAAATTGTTTGATAGCTAGTGATATGATTAAGGAGGACTGGTTGTCTCGCGATGTTGGATCTACATGATTTGGCGTGATAGATATGAATTAAGGTTAGTTCATTTGTGGAAACTAATCATCCCAATTTATGCGCTATACTAAATATTAAAATAATATTAAAGTAATAAATAATGTAATCTTCTAATATAAAAATAAACTATATAAGATATATTTAAATTATAATTATAATTATAATTTAAGAATAGTATTTAAACTATAATTATAATTTATTTGTTCTCATCTGGAGATAAATTATTAATATTGAATGAATCGTTAGTGAAAGGAACAAGTACTTGTAATGAAGCTGCATTATAGTATAATTATTACTCACTTATAATTATTTTTCGCTATAGTGACATTAACGCTGCAGGTTTCTAAAGTTTATATTTTAATGCGAACGAACGGAATAAATTTTGAGGATATGAGAACACTAATTTGAACATTTTAAATACTTTGTCTTATTTCATGGATTTTTAATTGTACTAATATGAAACTCACGGTTTCAACTCGTTCCTATAACACTTCATTCATAGTGACAAACTTGGAGAATGTTTAAAAAATAGAAAGGTGATTCCACTACATTGTTTTCGTACAATACGAGTGAAGTGAATGGAAGATGGATCTGTTGCTACGGTATGCCACACGTTGCCTGCTGTTAAGGTTCTAAAGAAAATTCTGCTCTGTTTTGTTCCACATTCAAATTATTATATGAAAATTTCATTATAATCTGATTATTGTCAATCAGACTGTTTTATATGAATGAACAAACGTATATATGATCCTGAATACGTTATATTCATTTAGAACTTTTAAAATAATCAAACTCTGATAAAAAGTGACTTCGTACCAGTAATTACAACAACATGTAATATGTTAGGAAGGAAAAGATTATTTAACTTTCTTCATATTATTATACGTACTTCTTGAGATAGAGATTTCCGATAAAATATGACGAAATTGGAAAATTGTGCAATATAAAGCACAAAATTTCTGGCCTCGAATATCTAGTGATATTAATTAATAATAATTTAACTTCGTATTTGAGTGAATTTCTAACTAGAAGGTAGCAGAACACATTTTCCATAAAAAAAAAAAAAAGGAAATCAAATAAATGGCGAAGAAGGATCTGTACGTTTGTATATTTTATGGAATCCAAGCCAAAGTCAAACCATTCACTACAATCATTTTCAACTATATTGATATAGATAATGTTCAATTTCAATATAATAGTCATATTGATATATAATATTAATAGATTCCAAACTAATTATGAAATACGTATTAAAGTGTTTGGTCTACAATTAGGAATACGTATGAAAATAAATCATACAATTTCCTTCCATTATGTATTAAACAAATAATTTCCATGCTTTTTGTTAATAATCTAAATTATCCAATGTTTCATTATCAAAATGACAACGAAGAATTTAACGTCTTTCTCTTCTGGAAGAGCAAATGAAGTCATGTTACTTTTTTATTCTAAAAATATATAATTACAGATAAATTCGATCAATTTTTTCGATAGCGAATCTGCAACTTTTATAAATGTATTAAATGCATTAAATTGATCAAATGTATAAAGATATTAATCCATCGTTTCAGCAATAAATAGTGCAATTTGATTATTATGAAACTAAAGCTTAGCATTAGAACTGATATCTAGGACTAAAATTTTTATGATGGAAATTAGAATGCAAGGAACAGAGATAAATTTATGATACATATATTCTACAAGCAGTCGAAGTTTCTGATATTATTTGGTTTTTTATAAAATATTTATGTTCATATGTCTATATACATTCTACTGTCACCTAGATTTGTATTCAAAAACATGTATTTCAAGAAACGTCTTCTCGGATCTTGATACTTCAATAAATGATTATATGTGGATCCTACGAATACCTCTTTCATTAACAGTCATTAACTTTTTTGAATGATTTCCAAGTCATGGTATTTCTAATTGGCAGCCTTCGCCAATAGGGCATCCAACTTAAATCAATGCAGATATACGTAAAAATATATTCAATTCCACATATTATATTATATACCTGTATGAACAGGTCGTTTTCATTCTATTTATTGTAAATAATTACCTTATTTTTGTTTCTAAACTGTTTTCCGCCAAATTTTGTATGTTAGCAGTCGCGTTCTCAAAAATGATACCTGTAAACGTTAATTTGTGTACAGGATCTTCTTTAATGAATTATTTGTTACGACTTTGAGAGATGATCCTATATCTCCAGATGGGTGTACATCTGTACAAACAATGGGCCTCAGAATTGATTCCCTTTATGATTCAGGATCAAATGTTTTTTTTACTACTTGCTATTCTTTTCATTATGACGAGATAAAATTTCCAAGAAATGATGAATCGCTACTCAACCACTCTGTTACAAAAAAATATTACATTAATTGTCTTCCTCATTATATTATATATCCCTTTATTTCTAATATGCTTAAATTCTGTACTCAAATGCAGGAAAGATATCAATCTTTTCACATAGATACGTTAGATTCATTACTACGTATTTTACTTTTTTCTTTCCTTATTTCTCTTTTTTTTTTACTTTGCTATTAAAAAACTGTAGACTTTCATTTCTATGTTATGCTTAATATATTTATTGACTTTACATCATAAAAAGCAGTCTAATATATGTATCGATCTTATAAAATAGAAAGCGTCCAATCACCTCCCAAATAATTGTTTAACGCCATGCTGTTTAACGTCAAGCTTATTTTCAATATTTCAACTTAATCTGAAGTGACGCATTTCTGGAAATTTATGAAGTGTAAAGTATTTCCTCCTCGATTTCGGTAACTCTTGAATATGGAAATCGATATTTCCAACAAACTTTTCCTTTCATAAAGATGTCGGATTCTCTTAGTTTATTCGCAAGAAACTATCAAGGGTCAAATGAAATTATTATTTTTTACTTAACAAACATGTATCTTCTTTTCATTTCTTATTTATTTGAATCATTTCTTTTTTGTTTGAACATTTTAAGTCTGTTACAAATGTTAAATTTTAACAGTTATTATTTTCGATTCGATTAATGAATTTTTCTATTTGATTAATGAAGTTTCTAGAAGTTTCATATCCCTTTAAGCGGATATCTCAGCAAAAAATATGAAATATTTAAATTAGAAAGTTAAAAGAGAAAGTACGTTGAGGTTATTATATAATTATTTCACTTTTTTAACAATAAAAGGAAAATTTCATAACAGAAAACAAAATGTTTCATGTCCAGAGAGTTCAGAGATTCGTTCTTCAAATCATTTTTATAAATTCTCGTTCTAACATCGCTAGCTTAGAACGAGCATTGAAAATGGGAACACTACGGACAGTTAGTGCTAGCTGACTTATTATAAAAGCAGTATTGTTAAATCTTCCATTCGTCCAGTATTTTAGTTTATCGAATTCCGAGTCAAGATATTTTCGATTTATCTTTATCGGATGGTTCCGGTTTTCTATCTATCTATCCTAATATATCTAGGAAATCTGTTTGTCACAATTTTAACATTTTTACAGCAATACAGATGTTGTTCTGTTCACGTATTGTAGAATTATTTTTTATTTTGAAGAGAGTAAAAATTTTTTATTTACACAATAGAAGTTTGGAATTTGGTTTAGTTTTAATCAGTTTTATCTGATTATTTGGACGCGATATGGGAAATATGCGGAAATACAAGTAACCTATTCATTGAACAAACCGCTTTATCATCTCAATAAATAAATGCCGAAAAGCCTCGATGAAATTGAACTTAAAATATTTAACAAATATTTTTCTAACGAAAAATTAACATCGTGAAGACTCAGTCACAGAAATAGGAATAACAATACAAAAATGTAGTATGCAAAAGTCAGTCACATGACTATGCATTTTCGGTAATAAATGCGATATTGTGCTCATCATTCAAGCGTTTAGGACTATTTGTACATATGTATTATTTGTACATATGACAGTTTATGACTATTTGTACATATGTATGTTGATTCGCAACATGATTAATCGTTGGAGCACGTCAATACTGATGGAGATAATATTCATAAAATTACAATCATTTCTTCTTCTTCTTCTATTTTTATTTATTGTCGCATCGACAGCGAGGTCATTAGCGATGACGGTGCCATTAGATATGTGTATAGTAGTTTATGTTTTTGAGATATTCTAATACTCTTTGCATGTCATTTTAAGAAGACATGTTTATGTTTGCGTTGATTCCGTATTTCTGTCTTTGAATTTCTGTAGTGTGGCATTCGTGCAGTATGTGATTTATTGTTAGTGGATGGTTATTGCAATGAGTGCAGGTGGGTGGTGTAGTTTTTTTGAGTTTGTGTTCATGTGTCAGCTTGGTATGACCGGTTCTTAGGCGTGAGATAATTGTTCCTTCTTTCCTGTTGATAATGTTTGGTGTTTGCTGGTGAAAGTCTTGGATACTTTTGTGTAGTTGGGTGCTTTTAATTATTTTCCATGTATTGTTCCATTCATTTCTTGCTACTTTTTTGCAGTGGATTATTTGGTCGTCGCAGGGGATTGGAAGATGATTGCGGTTATTAATAATTGAGGGAACTGTGGCTTCTTTTGCTGCTGCGTCTGCTTTTTCATTTTCTTCTATTCCTTGATGAGCTGGAATTCAGATGACTGTGGCGTTTGTATTAGGTTAGTTGTGGTTTAGTTCTTGGATGGTGGATATTAATTGGTCGTATGTTTTTGTTAGAGATTTTGTAACGCTCATAGAGTAAGTGTAAATGACGATCTGGGCTACGTTATTAGAGCGTGCATATTCGATGGCTTTCAGAATAGCATAAGTTTCGGCTGTGAAGATAGATGATGAAGAGAGGAGATTATGTGTTTTTTTTAGTTTTTTCGGTGATAATGGCGTATCCAGCTCCTGTGTCCATTTTTGACCCATCAGTATGTGTTGGGAATAGTTGTTGCTTAATTCTAAAAATCGAGTTCTGTGGTCATTTGAAGATTTTTTTGGGGAGTTCGGCAAGGCTGATGTTAGTTGGGAATGCTTTTATTGTCCATGGAGGAATTTGTGGTGGTTTACGTTCAATGGTGGGATGGATTTTGAAAGTGGTGGATTAAAGGATTTTGGTAAGTCTGACATGGAAGGAGGAGGGAATTTGGGGTTTATTGATGTAGGAAGTTTGGTATCTATTGGAGAAGATGTTGTTGTAGGAGGGATTATTTGGAGTCGATGAGACTTTTAGTGCGTATTTGAGAGTTAGGAATTTTCTTCTGCATTCGAGTGGCATTTCTTTGGCTTCGAATAGTAGGCTATTAATGGGACATGTTCGGTATACACCTATGGCTAGTCTAAGAGCTGTATGGGAGATTGGATCTATTATTTTTTTGGTGGAGCTTTTGGCTGAGTTATAAACGGTAGAGCCGTAATTAAGTTTGGATCTGATTAACGCTCTATATGTTTCTAGGAGAGTATCTTTGTCCGCTCCCCAGTTATTGTTGGAAAGGGTTTTTATGATGTTGAGTCTTTTTGTACAAAACTCTTTTAAGGTTTTTAAGTATGGCGCCCAAGATAATTTTTTAATCGAAAATAAGGCCTAATACAATTATTCCATAACTATGTAATTTAAAACTCTTATAATTTTATTCAACATATATAATTTAAAACTCTTATAATTTCATTCAACGTATGTATTGTTATTTATTATTCCTAGCTCTTATTTTTAGCACTAGCGGAGCATTTCGAGTGCTAGTTTTTATGATGAGCCTTACGGAGCAGACATATAATTCTGATTTAATTATACAAGCGTAATTTAATTAATTTAATTTTACACACAATTTTGTATTGGAATATTCTAGCAGGATTACGATTTAAAATTTCTTGTTAGCTCTCTATTTTTTAATTTTGTGCAATTTAAAACGACGACTCGTCTCTTTTTTTATATTTGCAAAAGTTTCGAATATTTACCATGCTCCATACCATCGCTTATTATTGTCAATATTGCTCGCTTTGTAGTGATTAGCAAGCATCGGCTAACCTATTTCTATAAAACAGAATCACGGAAACGATAGCAATGAAATATGTCAAAGAGGAAAGACAAACACATTTTCGCGATATTCAATATCACGGTGCAATACCAATACTTAGTCAACGACATACAGTGAGAGACAAAAGTATTCGTACACTTGCCATATCGAAATAAAAAACACCAATATTTTCTAATTTATTAGATATATTTATGTAAATGTGATTATGTATCATACATAAACACTAACATTAACAAATACATACAAAAGAAACTTAACTGTATTACTATGTAACTTGCAATGATATAAAATTTACAAAATCGTAACAATTCGTCAGGACAGAAGTATTCGCACAGTTCGAAATTGGTCGCATTAATTGTGTTAACATTATAGTTAGTATTTTGTTGGGTTCCCTTTCTGACGAATAATTGAATGTAATCTATTTGGCATAGATAATACTAAATTTTTTATAAAATCTGGGTGTATATTATATCATTCTTTTCTTAATACATCTTTTAGATCGATCTTTGATTTTATATTATATTTTCGTATCCTTTTTTCAAGTTCGCACCATACGTGTTCGATGGATTTCATGTCAGACGATGGTGGGGGAATAAGTAACATATAGTGTGTGTTATATAATAACCATATGAACTGTGTGTTCGGATCTTGTTGGAAAATGAAAATCCAATACCTAATTTATCAGTACCTTTTTTTGTAAATTTTCTTTTAAAATGTTCAAATATAAATGTTTATCCATTGTTGTATCTATAAAAATCAACTCTCCAACCCCAGAAGCAGCAGTGCACCCCCACCACACCATGACACTTCCCCACTTCTATACTTTACTGGGTTTTAAATTCTTTGTCTTGAAGGGATTTAAAGATCTGTTGAGGATGGAGGATTAGTGGGTAATGTAGAAAATGGGTAAGGTGAGGAAGGAAAGGTTGAGCGTTTCGTTTCAGAGTCGCTGCCTAGACTCATCAGTGGAGCTGACCCTTATCCCAGACTCTTGTTGTTACTATAACTACTCGCTATAGGCTGGACGGGCCATCCATCCTAGCGGTGTTTCGCATTCTGCTTAACATCGAAGATCACTAGACTCTAGGCGTATAGTCACTTGCGGCTTGTACGAGTGGGTGTTCGATACTTGTACTCGAGGAACTACAGTCTCTAATTCTGTATTCGGTTTTCGTCATATTCTTTTGCAACCATCTGATTCGTAAATATTAAATTTTGACTCATCTGAAAATATTACATTATTCCAAAAATCAGGATTAACATTTATATTTATATTATATGTATTTGTTAATGTTAGTGTTTATGTATGATACATAATCACATTTACATAAATGTATCTAATAAATTAGAAAATATTGGTGTTTTTATTTCGATATAGCAAGTGTACGAATACTTTTGTCTCTCACTGTATCTGTAAGCCTCAACACTTATCTTTTATTTTTTATATAATACACCTGCGATTGTACGGAAGAATGACGCATGTCACATGCTTTCACCTTCAACAGAATTGTAATAACATTGGTAATTTTTGACGAATGTTTCGAAAAGTGTTCCTTTTCCGTGATTTTTGGCCTGAGCGATTGGAAATATTCATGAACTGACAAATTTGGATACAAAAATTTGCTTCATAACACAACCTATATAAAATTATATAGTATTACATAGCACAACCAAAATCTGTTTGTACAACCAAGAATGTTTTCGTAGTAAAGTCATAAATTTTATGCTCTATAATTCAATTAATTTATAAATATACATTTCTTGAAATTGCTATATGAGGCATTTTTCCTTACGGCCATGTTTTTCAGTATTTCTAGATATTATTTTAAAATTTTCATTTATGTTTCCATGACAATTTATAGCGCTGTCAACAGAAAATGAATCTTCAATTTTCCGCCCGCTATTCAATGCAGAAACGATAAAAGTAATTTAGAATAAAATGAACTTTTGAAAGTAGAAGCTTCTTTGCTTCCGTGCCAACCTTTGGGTCTAACCTGCTATCGGTCAAGAAGCTGGTGAAGGAAGGCCATAAATTCCAACATTAACCTTCGAAGGCGACCAATGCACAATAATAAAGGACAAAAATTTACGAGCAACCGCGAAGTTATCCCCAGATCTATTTGAGCTCAAGACAGCTGAAAGGGCTTATGCAGTGAACAGTGCCGGAAATTCGGGTCACACAGAAATATGTTAGCATGCGTGGCATCGACGTTTTGGACATCGTGACGTAACGGCAATAAAAGGTTTGGCCGAAAAGGGATTGGCGACCGGCATTAAAATTAAGGACTGTGGACAACGAGTGACATGTGAGTGCTGCGTCAAAGGAAAGATGACACGTATACCGTTCCCGAAAGAGACAAGTACCAAAAGCAATTCGATCTTAGAGCTCATTCATACGGACGTTTTGTGGACCCATGCAGACACCGACACCAGGAAATAAAAGATATATTTTAACAATTATCGATGATTTTTCGCGGTATACCAGTGTCTACTTTATGGGTCACAAGAATGAAACGGATGCATGTATTCGACAATTCGTGGAAATGATGAAGACGCAACATTAGAAACGACCAAAGGTAATAAGATCGGATCGCGGTCGGGAATACATAAACCATAGTTTGCGAAGTTATTTAAAGAAGGAGGGAATACGGATCCAGTATACAGCCTACTCTCCGCAACAAAACGGCGTCGCAGAGCGCAAGAACAGATCACTTCTTGAAATGGCACGGTGCATGCTGCTAGATGCAAACATGGAAAAAAGGTACTGGGCAGAGGCGGTAAATACGCTAATTTCTTGCAGAATAGACTACCAACGAGGGCTACCGCATAAACGCCATATGAATTATGGTATTCTAAATTGGAACGTTGGAAACCTGCATACCTTCTGCGATGCCTATGCACATATTCCGAAGGAACAAAGGCGGAAATTGGACGATAAGGCTGGACGTTGGTTATTCCGAAGAATCTAAGGCATTTCGATTGCTGGATACCAAAACGAATAAAGTAAAGATCAGCCGGGACGTGATTTTTCCGGACAAAGTTGGCAAAAATAAACAGACCCATACGGTAGCTGAAGAGGTAATATATTCAAGTAAAGGAAACCAGAGGGATTCTGGATCCCTGGAAGGGAAACTGATGAAGAAATCACGGAAGATGATGGACCGGAGGAAGCATCATCAGAAGAACCAGGAGAACAAGAAACAAGGTCTGAACCATGCAGGCGCACCTCGAAAAGGTCCACTAAAAGTGCGCCACCAGACAGGTACCAAGCTTCTCTACATATGGTCACAGACGAAGAAAATGAGCCACGAATCGTAAGGGAAGCGTTATCCGCGCCTAATAGAGACAAGTGGAAGGAAGCCATGGACGAGGAAATCGCCTCCTTAATGAAAAATGGTACGTTGGAAATTGTACCTAAGCCAAAGGACCGGGATATTATCAGCTGCAAATGGGTCTTTAAATTAAAACGGAACGCTGACTGAACGGAACGGTAAAATAGACAGGTATAAAGCTAGACTTGGAACGCCCGGGGTTTCTCGCAAAAGTATGGCACGGTGAGGTGTTCGCACCGGTGGTGCGACAAACAACTTTCCGGACTTTCTTAACCTTAGCAGGTCAAAAGGATATGGTTGTAAAGCACTTCGACGCAAAAACAGCAGTTTTAAACGGAAAATTATCTGAGACCATTTACATGCAGCAGCCTGAAGAGTATATTGTATCTGGCAAAGAAGATTATGTTTGCAAACTGAAGAAGAGAATCTACGGTTTGAAACAGGCGGCAAAAGTTTGGAACGATCAGTTAAACAAAATATTAAGAAATTACGGTTTCAAACAGAGCGAAGCAGATCCGTGTCTATATGTAAAGACGGAAAATGAAGAGGAAATTTACCTTATCGTCTATGTGGACGATATTCATCGGGTCAAAAAGGTTAGGCAAGATTGAGGAAGTGGGTACTTTTCTAAAAAACCATTTTCATCTGAACGATCTAGGGCTACTAAGG